>NW_023460035.1:0-3719 GCF_013731165.1 Rhagoletis pomonella
GCCTTGGAATAAGTGTTGATTTTTGATATGTTAGAATTTTTTTTTTTTTATGGAAGAAAAAATAACACCATCGCACAGTGGTCTCGGAGCGGCGGAAAATGCAAATTTCCACTCGATTCTAAACATGTCTACTTACAGGATACTCGAAGTCGAATAAATAGAATTTTTACGTAAAAATTTGAATACGCATTTACGGGATCAGCAATGATAGTTGAATGATCGATTAAAACTGGATTTACCTTCATATTTTTTCCTAGTCCTTACCGAATTAGGGACATTTCAGTGATATCATGCATTTTTAGTGCTTTTCTGGAGAGTATAAGAATCCTGCGGCGCCTTGCCATGGAGGGTGACGCCCACTACAATAGGGGGGCGTATATGGCAAATTCTATCCGATTCCAATGAAATTACTTTTTGTAACTTGCATTAACCTAGGAAAACATTCATCTGAAATATGGTGAAAATCGGCCAACTGCCAAGCCCACCAGCTATACGAATTTTGTATTCTAATGTGGAAAAGACTAGTAACGATTCTCCAAAATAGCAAAAATTTGGTGCAACATCCATTTGCATAAAAACCCAGAAATGTAAAAAAAAATTGATTGGCGACCAGCCACGCTCCCACAATTCACAATTAAATTTGACAAGGTCTCATCGAGCGTATTGTGTGAAAGTTTGAAGCCCAACTTCAACGAACTGATAGACCTGGTAAATGCATTATCAGTACGATTTCGATTATTATTTATGTTCTCGTTACCGTTAAAACCTTGGCAAAGTGGTGGCTTTTGCTAAGACTAAATATTTTCTGTTGGTTAACTAGTTCATTGGCATTGATATTACTGTCATAGTAAGCGAAAGTGTCTGTCCACAATCAGGTCACTTGTGAGCCAATCACTAAGGCTGACACATCTTTGAGCAATCGAGTTTAGGGCTTAGTTTCAACGCAGAAAAGATAGATCCGATACTCTTTATCAGGAAATACAAGGTACCGAGCTGGTCCAAGCCTAAGCTAGAAGGGATGACCCTTCAGGTAACAAAAAACACCAAGTATGTAGTATCTCGGAATAATACAGGATAGTAAGCTGTCTTGGCGTCTCAATGTTCAGGAGAGGGCGAAGAAGGCCTCCGTGGCATTCTATGTATCTAAAAAGCTGTTTGGCCGCACCTGGGGCCTGTCGCCTTCTCTTTCTGACTCGATCTTCACGGCGATAGTCAGTCTGATACTGTTCCATGGGGTATTGGTTTGGTAGATAGCATTGGAGAAGAAAATATTTCTTAAGAGTATAGAAAGTGTATATAGGCTATCAATGACCGGCATGACAGGGGCACTAAGGACTACACCAACGGCAGCACTCTACGCCTTGTTGCATTTCTTGCCGGCGGACCTTTCGGCCAATAATACTTCATTACTTACCTACATGCATCAAAAACGATTAATGAATTTTTTTGCTTAAAACTTGACATGATTTAACTTTGCTTTTCTAAACAATGCATACTTATTTATTAATTATTTTTCCGTCGAAATTCCATTAAATTTTTCATTAAAAATATGTGTCAATCAACCTGTCGCTATTTCAATAAACATTTTTTACTACAAGAATTTAATTAGATTAAGTATTTTATAATCTCATACTCAGTTTACATTAATTTACGAAGTTCCAACAAAGCGAAGGTCATCGAGGTGGCCAGCTAACATTTGGTGCTCCCATTCTTTTGTAACAAAACAAAAAACAATAAAGACATTTAATTTATTTACATTACAAATTTCGAAAGCCACGCAACAATTGGAGGCGTATAGAGCTAGTTAGTGAATGCAGCTGCGGTGATAAGAAGCTATAAAGTGAATAAAAATAAATGACAAAAAAGAAAAAAGTGTATTTACGTAAATAAATTTAATGGCATTAAATACGAACGTACATATGCTCACGCATTTGCGTTTCCATCACATAGATAAGCGCCTTTGAAACAAAGTATTTATCTGTAAATTGTTTTATTAAGTATATAGTATGGACTAAACATAATAAGGTACATACAGTTACGAACAAAAGTATTGGCACAGAGAATTTTTCGCAATTCGTATGCAAAGCTTTCTATTTTAATTTCTTTTCGCAAATTTTTTCATAAAAATATGTATAGTTCATACTACAACAAACAAAAAAAAAACATAAAAATAAAATTTCAAATGTTTGTACAAAACTCAATAAATTTGCAACTTTTTGATTAGCTTTTTTAGAAAAATTCTTTTGTAGCCCAAAAATCGAGTATGATTCTTAGCATTTTTTTTTTGCGGACGGTGTTATTATTTTCTTTCATACAAAAAACAAAATTCTCGAACCTATGTACTTTGCAAGGAAGATATTCAGAAGATCAATGCGATTGCAAACTTTCTCTTTGTAATTCTAAAATCGAATGGTCTATAAAACTGCATACCTAGAATGTTTCTAAAAAACATGATTAGAAAAAGGAAAATTAATACGCAAATTTATTGAATTTCCCTGAGTTTGGCACAAAGTTAAGATTTTATATTTAGGTTTTTTTGTTGTAGTATTAACTATATTTTTATAAAAAATTGCCAAAAAATAAGAAGTAAAAAACTTTGCATACATTGTGAAAAATTCTCTGTGCCCATACTTTTCTTCCTCACTGTACATATGAATGTATATGGTTTTACGTAAATAATTCACCATTTGCTTTTGAAAATACGCCCGTCGTAAAATAGCAACTTCAATTTGCATTGAATTGGCTTGGTCATACCAACCTTTTTATTAAACAATTATCTAGACAGTTTAATAATTACATTTTTCTAGTTTTTTTCTCCATTCGATCCATATGTATGTATGTATGTACTCACAGTATACGCCATTCTATCAGATAACCAAAAGCACGTATAAACTTGAAAATTTAAATGATTGTGACTAACAGGATTTGATGTTAAAATTCTGACAGTTAAATTTATTTTTAATAACAAGCTTAAAAACAAAAGCTTCTAAAGATATCTTGGGGCTCGAGAGATGCCGATTGAACACCGTATTGCTCAAATCATAACCAATGCATCTTCTTCTTATTCGGCACTAAAACCGTTTGTCGGTTTGAGCCGAGACCAAAAAGCTTCTCTTTAGCCGCTTGGAACTTGCACTTGTTTTAAAAAAATTACATACAAATTCGGATTAAAATGTTCAAAATTTAGATGCAAATTTGTTGAATTTTTCTAAATTCTGTATTAAGTTTGAATGTTTGACTTATTTGGTTTTGATGAGCATGAACCATATTTATATTATATATAAAAACAACAAAAAGAAGTTTACTTGAAAAACATCGCAAATATTTATTAAAAACACATTGCACTAACTTTTGATCGCCAATGTATAGATTAACTTTAATTAGTTTTCATACATTTTTTTATATGACTATTAAATTTTCTATAAATATTTCCTTATTTTGTTTCATTTTAATATCTTTATTCTTTATTTTATTTTAATGTGGTTTATTTCATTTTATCATTTCATCATTTTATATATTATTATTATTTTATTTTAGTTTATTTTGTTTAATTTTTTATTTTATTTTATTTTTTATTTTATTTTATTTTAGTTTTTATATTATCTTATTTTATTTTATTTTATTTTATTTTATTTTATTTTATTTTATTTTATTTTATTTTATTTTATTTTATTTTATTTTATTTTATTTTATTTTATTTTATTTTATTTTATTTTATT
>NW_023460035.1:3819-43636 GCF_013731165.1 Rhagoletis pomonella
ATTTTATTTTATTTTATTTTGTTTTATTTTATCTTATTTTATCTTATTCTATATTACTTATTTTTATTTTTATTATTTTATTTTACTTTACTTTATTGAATTCAATTGAAATAAAGTGAATTGAATTTCTTTATTTTATTTTATCTCATTTTTTAATTGGATTTAATTTAAATAAAACTTTTATTTTATTTAATATCATTCATTTTTAATCGATTTATTGTGCTTCTGTTTTATTTTATTTTTAATTTAAAGCAATCATTTTTCATTATTTTTGGTCAATTTACCGATTTGATTTTTAAACAAATCACAGTCATAATCTGCAGTGCTGCCGCACAGGTGGGCGATTTGTATGAAAAATATACATATGTACGTATGTCCCAAATTCAAGTACGCCAAGCATGCACTTCGTGTACTGACAATTCTCACCTTTGCAAAAATGATTGAAAACTTTGTTTTTCGTTTTATAATTTTTCCAAATGAATGGTTCAGAAGAATGCGCCTTAAGCTGCTGTAGGTCGCCAGCTAGACAGGTAGTGAGTTGATTGTAGGCGGTCGCGTCATGGCTAAGCAGAGCTTTAACATACGTACATACACGCATACACACATACACGCAACAGATCTATGTTAAATGAACTTGCTGGCATTGCGAATTCTTTCAATTACAAATATTGAGTTGTTTATTCAATATCCATATATTTGTTCATTATTTGCCGCTGTAGCTGCGCTGCTGTGCTTTTAAAATTGGCTTTTGTTGTGGTTAATGTTTATTAGATTTGTTTTTGTGCACAGCAAAACCAGTTATTGATTTTGGAATGCCAGTGTGTACTTAGTGCACATATGGATGTATGTACATATGTATGCACATGTAATAAAATTAGTGGAATTCGCGCTTTTGTGTATTCGTTGTATCTTGGGATTACCGTGCGATTTGTTGTTGCTAGTGGTACAATAAATACACTTGCAACAACAATCACACGCTCTTCCAGTTACACTTACGCAAGATACAATGAATATACAGAAGCGCGAATTCCACTATTATAAATAAAACTAGATACATACCTACATAAATTGGCTGACAATAAATTTGGTCGTTGTTCTACAAAGAGTCGCTCAATACGCTACCATTGAATGAACGACAAGGTAGCCGGCTTAGGAATCAAACCAAGCTAAGTTGCAGCCAAAATCAACAGCAGTTGCCAATATACAGGCTTTGTACTTAAAAATATGTGCATATACCAGTACTTTTTGACTTTTGAAAATATCTTAGAATGTTTGTATGCAAGTACATACCGCGTCCAACTGTGTATGATCGATGTTGTCGGGCGTCCGTTTACGAATTTACGTATTACGCCTTTGCTTTATGAATTCTCTTCCCTCCTTTCGCAGCACAAACATCTTTTCCTGAAGCCACGAGTAAAGCATTGCCGCTTTAAATGCTGACATTTACAAAGGTGTGCCAATTGAAACGACACTGACTGCATAACAAGCAAATAAACAATTTATTTAACTGCTATTTTGTTGCAGTTGCTCTTATTGTACGACTACTATTGTGGGTTGTCTATGTTTATATAAGGTTGTTCTAATGCATCAAATTAATTGCGCTTTAGGATTTAAATTGAATTTACATATGCACCTCTACTAATCAGATTTTTGCGTTTTCATAAGTGACGCTTGACATTGATACGATCGGGTATTTTCTCACGCAATCTTTTTTCAATTTTCTCAATTTGAATGATGCCTAACCCACACCGGCTTAAATCTAAAGTGTTTTGTATCTGCTTTCACTTAATTCTGTTTTTTCCCCCTTCTGTTATGCCGATGCATCGCAGGTATCTGTTGATAAACCCTAGCTTTTGTGTTGTATACATGTGCTTACATGATTAAAGATTTAGATTAAGTCACTCAAGAATGTATAGTTTTAAGTAGGCTTTTTATAATCCGCGGTTTTTGTGTTGAAGTCAGTGCAAGAAAGCTTTCACACTAAATTTGCTCCGGCAGTTATGATGGATTTCAAATTGATGCCACCTAATCTTACAGTTGCTTTAAAAAATGTTTCTACATTACACAGTGCAACAACATTTTTGAGAGGCGGATTCCAACTAAGGAACGACGACGATAAATACTTTATGAAGAATGAATCCGCTAGTTAGTGCTGTTTTCGAGATATTCATAAAATCTGTATTTACCTAGCGTACGATATTGAGGAAATAAAAATGTATAGCAGGTTTGTATAGCAGGTCAATTTAATTTATCGCTATTATTGCGACAAGTTTTGAGTAATTATTGTGCCAAAACATATTTAATAAGGGATGACCGCAATTGATTTCAAAACATGTCATACACCCACCCTATCGAAAACAACAACAACCAAAAAGAAAAGTATTTTTTGTTCTTATCGCGAGCCAATTTCCCATCAAAGATAAAAATAAATAATAACAAAAACCGAAAATAACCACAAATTGGTTGAATAACCTAATTCTATCCACCAAAACATAGAAATAAATAAGTTTTGCAATCGCTATCAGAAAAATGTCAATAGCTTATCGATTTTGTAGGTACCTACTGATAGTGAATTTTATCAATTCATGTTTTTTTGCTGCGGTTTTTTTAGGCACATAAATGTAGGGAAACCCTCGTCACTATGCGTCAAAACGTTGTAGTTTTTTTTTTACTGAATTCAACCCTAGCAGTTTGAGCACTTTGCAGCTAGTTTTTTATTCTGCAATATTATGTGATTTTCGCAAATTAATACACCAGCTACATACATATGTATGCATGTATTTCTTGTGTGTGCTTGTAGGTTGTTCATACTCATTGGTTATTTTTGTGCGGTTTTTGCTACCTAAATATTTGTTATGGCGACGCGTTGCTATAACAACAGTTATTCGTTGTATTGGCGGTTGCATATGGAACCGTAAAATAAATATAAATAAAAGTTTTACATTTGTACATTTGTACCTGTATACACATACGGGTAATCCCAAAATTGAGCGTACGGCTCTTTTTTGTTAATATTCGCAATGTTTTACATGCTAAAATTTTTTTGTTAATTTTGTATTAAAATATGGCTATATGTATTTTAGCAAACTCCATTTAAATCCAAGAATGATACTGTGTGCAAAAATTAAGAAAAATCTTCAAAGTTTCAGCAAAATCGCGAACTTTTTATTACGAATTTCTAAAGAGAATTCAGGTACGCAGTTTTATAGCCCACTAAATATAATAATATGCAAAGTTCAGATGTCTAAAAATTCGCGTTGATTTTTGAGAATTTTTTTGCTGGCTGTCCTAAACCTAAATTTTGCTATAAATCGGTTAAAAAAGATACCTATACCTGTATAAAATGCTTTTAAGTCTTATGGAATGGTTGAATGGAAAAAGTAGGTGGACAAACTCTAAATAAAAATTTTTTTTTGTTATTTTTTTTTTTATAAAAATATTGTTCATGTTTTAATCGAAACAATATTAATCAAACTTTATATAGAATTTAAAAAAACTCAACAATTTTCATCGAATTTTTAAGCTTTTTAATAGGAATTTTTACGAAATTTTAGTAAAATAAATCTAAGTTTTAAGCGGCCGTGAATTTTGAAATATTTTTATTTTTTTTTTGCTTAAGAGTAATTACTCTGTCAGAAAAATGTGTTTAAGTGAGTGTCTGAAATTCAAACGTAAAGAACAAACAAATGCATGCGGATGATACTGAAATGCTGAAAAAACCTAAAAAAAACCCAAATACCCCTACGCTGTTTTCTTAAAAAAAAACAAAAAAAAAAATTGTGGCTGGCAATACAAGCACATTGCTTTCAAGCATTTATATTTAATTTTTTATTTACAATTTTTATTCACATACATACCTATGTATGTATATACATATGTACATATGCATGTAAATGTTTTTCTCGCCATTTTGCTCATTGCAGCACGTTGGTGCGTCATCCGTTTCAGGCAAAAAATGTATGCTCATTCACATTCGATTTGAAATGACATATCCGCACTTCAAATAAGGCAAACGGTGATAAGCACAGATCTTTCCATTTACAGGCATATGTATGTAGTATGTATGTATGTATGTACTTTTGTTTATTCCGCGTGTATGATTATATTTTCGAAGTCTAGCCTTTTCTGAGCCTGTCTCTGATGTGATTCAGTGGAAGCTTCGTTGCCATTTTTGTGGTTAGTTATTTTTTGTACGCAGCACTAGCTACTGACTCATGATTCATGACAACTAGTAAAAATGGCATATGGAGTTGCTGGAAATGATCACTAGTTGGGCTACAGAGGTGAGTCTGAGCTTGGAGCAGAAGGTAATATTTGCGCTGGGAGCAGTCCAAAATTGGATGTGGTCACCCTATAAATGACGAAGAAAGAACTATAACTGATTTTTTTCAGTATTTGAAAAAGTGGGTCAGCTAGCGTACTGGTCCTGTAAAAAAGGCCTGGGTAGATTCGCAATCATCCAAAAATACATTTCAATACTGAACTTCAATCAATAATTATATAACCGATGGATTCAAGGTCCGTTGTGATGCCGCGTGAAGAAAATGTACCCCCGATCTCCCCTAAAACCAGTTTGCGCTCTTTGAAAAACTCAGTACACTGACACACAAGGTGTAGTAGATATTGTTTTCTTCCCTTTCTCGTATTGAAAGCTTCTACAGAAGTCATGAGATACTACATACTCGCGGATGACGAGCATTCACAGAGGCTACCATGTTTATTTTTTGGTTGCTAAAGCTTAGTAGGTTGATTGTGCGCGTGAAGGCAACAATTGCATTGTTATTTTACAAATCTCTTTCTTTTCATATTGCACTAATTGCCTGTCTCATTTGGAGTAGTAGACAGGCCCTATCATACTTCGCCACTCTCTTGTATTCGTGGGCGTAATTTTTCATAATCTATTCCCCAGAGCATCGTCATGAAGGTATACGTACGACAAGCCTAAGATAGCGCAATCGTTGAATCTTATAAACTTCGTTAAGTTCATCAGTTCTTGGGTGCCCTACGCTCACGCGAACAGGGCCATAAATCTTGCTTAGAATAATTCTCCCGAAAGCCCCCAAAAGCCTTATAATCTTTGTTCGACATTGTCCAGGTTTCTGGGGATCTGGGGACAAAGGGATCTCGACTACATAGACCGGCGTTATTGCTTGTGCTAAAAACCCTTCACTAGTTATTAGTTAGTTGGTTGGGTAAGGCACTACGACCGGTAGGTATATTATGCCCCAACTCTTCACTACTTGAATTTCAGATTTTAAAGATTGTAAAAACGTTTTTGAGACCATTGAATTCGATTGTGATGATGGAATCGCGAAATTACGAGGTTCTTCCCAATTTGGATAAGGTTGTTTTCAACGCCACTCGGCATAGCCGTATTAGTTTTTAGGACGTACCAAATTTATGCATGGACATCGTAGGCGAAGCTTCATTTACTTATTTGTCTACTTGCCATAATGTTCTGAAACATATAGGCATAAAATGACTCCGTCGTCAGGTTTAGAGATTTTTGGAATTTAGTTGCTACCATGAAGGTTATCGACTCTTGTGAGAGACGCTGCAGTAGTCCAGAAAATTAAAGCTAAAGGAAATACCCTGATTCTTAATATATACAACACTACCAACTTTATCTGCGAGATTTATCTCCTTATTACCATTTCCTTTCTATTTTCGCTAACTTTCGCAATTACGACAATTATTCCAAAAGTTTAATAGAAAATACGTATCTACCAACATTTAAGCATTTATTAACTTTGATATACAATTATACAATTTTCATAAACAATTTTCATAAACAACCGATTTGTAGCATAGTCGCTTGCAATTCACAACTTTGCCCCTTTTTTTGCGGTTAGGAAACGTATATTAAAACGTTTCCGGCATGACACACGGCTACTACAGCTACGTGTAAGGCAAATGCAACTCGCCATGACACCCCCATACAGTGGAAATAAACGTCGATCAACTAGCTAGCCGAACTATCGGCTTCAAACGCACTCATTCAGTTGCACGACCTCACAATTATTTACATTGGCGTGTCAAAAACCAATCAAAGGCAATTTTCAAAAAAAAAAGGGAAGAAAAAAATGTAAAATTTTTTTACTATACAAAGTGCAAGAAAACTTTTAAGGGTGGCCTGAAGAGAGGTGTGGAAAAATAAACAAGCACTCAGGCTATGCTTTTGTTGCCATGACAATGGAATGCATTTTTAATGTTTTTTATTACTATTTTGTACTTTATATTAGCTGCTCGTACACGCTGTGTATGTACATAAATGCCTACCTACATATTAAATATGTGGCAATACATATTTTTTTTGGTAATTCAACGGAAAATTCAATAAATTCTGTTACCAGGTAACTTCATTTCAGCTCTACAAATGAATTTTGCTGGAACAATTTTTGAGAACGGCACCCAGAAGTGTTTTGCTCGATTCCGTTGCGCAAATTTTGATGTCAAAAATGCACCTCTCTTTGGTCGTTCAGTCACTGGAAAAGTCGATGAAATAAAGCACACGATTGAGCAAAACTGGCATACAAGCTGTCAGGAGATAGCGAAGACATGGCAGTTTGGAATCACTTAAAACGAGCAGGCTACTCAAAAAAGTTCGATGTTTGGGCGATACATGAAATAACGCAAAGAAATTTCATCAACCATCAGTGAAATGCTGCATTAAAATCCAACCATTTTTGAAGCGAATCCGTACGGGCTACGAAAAAGGGATTGGATACAAAACAAGGCAACTTAAGCAAGTAAGGCCACATCTTGAGCACATCCACTCCCTACCTCCGAAGTCGTTTTTGAACTTTCTGAGGGACCTGGGCTTAGATGAAGTGTTGTGAAGAGGAGAGGGCACAATAGATCATCAGGTCGCGGTGCACACCTCATATTAGTATCTACCTCTCTATCGCCCTCCACAAACGACTTCGAAGCCTGGATTGACGGCGAATGAGGTTGCGTGGCCCAACGATCAATTCGGTCCTCTACTGGGGACAACTCGAACGTTTGAAGGACTTGGTTGGAAAGTTTCAATTCATCCATTTGTTGACTTCCATTTGTTTCGGTGTCTACAAAACTCTCTTGATGAAAAAAATGGCCCACCGAAAAGCCGCTGAAAATCGCTTAGCCAAATTTATCGCTATAAACCGTAGAAGTTCTACACCGATGAAGCTACCTGAACAATGTCAAAAGATCATACGTAGATACAGAGGGCCAATATGTATTTGCTTAGAATTGATTTTCAATAAATATTTTTTAAGTCTATTTGCCACACATTTAATTACAGACAATAGTAGATTGAAATCTCGTTTTTTCAGGGGTACCTGGCAAATGAAAGTCGACTAAGAGATGACGGAGTCATTTCAATTTTCACCAAAAAAGATCAAAAGTCGCTGAATATTATTAAAAAAATCTCATTAACTTAGACCCATCAAGGGAGTTAATAAAAACTTTGATGCAGATTTTGACAAGGGATCACGAAAATTCGTTCCGAAATACAAACGTCAGCATTCACTGTTTTAAGCCAACTCCATTAAAGATTTGTCCATAAGAGATACTTCCAACAGCCTACATTGAAACATTTTCATGCTACCTTATTTAGGCTGCGGCTGGATTATTCAGGTTTTAATAAAAAGTTCATAAAAAAGTTGTCATTATTGTTAACATATTCACATTTTTTTTTTTAATATTTAGATGCTTATTTCAAGCCGGGATGTTGACCACTCCAAAAATTGGCTTTATTGGGTTCTGTGGTTCGGAAACTTTAAGCATGGTTCAGGAACAACACAACTTAAATCTGCTATTCTGAATTTCCAATAAACATAATGTATAACGTTGCCAGATTTCTTACACAACAAAATCAGCAAATAAATTTTGCTAATATATTAGCGTTTTTGGCCGAGTTCAACAAAGCCCGCCAGTCGTTTCTAACTTAGGTGCAAAAAACATGAAGAACTATTTAGGGGATTCACAAGGGTTAACCGTCGCAAAATCGTAAGCTTAAATTTTTTTTAGTGTAAAATAACGGTCGAAATGATTTTAGGAGGGGCTAATTATATATTTTTTATCAGTTCAAAAACATTTCGGTGTAGTTAGAAATCCTCTAAACCCTAAAAATTTTAAGCTTAAGATTTTGCAACGGGTAACACGTCTTGTGAATCCCCTAATTATTTAGAAAAATTCTTTGCAGTTCTTGATTCATGTTCATTCCATGTTTTTTTTTTTGCATCATGGCGCTACCTAGTGGTCCTTTTTGTTAAAATTGAAATAGAAAAAAAACGCACAACTAGCGATAACTTTTTTTTCTAAAAGCCTTCTAGAGTCTGACATTTTTAAACCATTAGTGCATTTTGTTTTCTCTGACCATTGCATTAAAATGACCAAGCCTACTTTTCCCCTTCGAAACGCGACACCCTTTTATTACATTGTATTTGCGCAGCTGCACGCGTTTTCTCATAACTGTTTTATTAGTACGTAAATACTATTTTCCACGTAAAAATGGAACATAAACTCCATTGATCCATCAAATATGAAGGGAATTCATGTAACTCACAATAATGATAGCACAGGGGCAGCGATTTACCTGAACGAATCACTCGTCAAACTAAACAATTGAACCCTCCCTCAATTGCGCATTACTTTTTTTTAAGTTTTCTGATTAATACTGCTTAAGCCAACGACAATGCAACTGACTTGAAAACCACGCTAGTATTAAATAACCATATAAATAAATATATAAGCACATACATACTTATGTACTGATAAAAAATAGCAAAAACCCCCTTTGCCTGCGGCGAATGTCAACAACCACTGAGAATTAGCAGATCTTAAACTATTTGAATACCAACAGAACTCACACAACATTTTCGTGCGAGCTTTAGGTGCGTAAGATACGGGTACGTGAACGGGTTTCAAGCGGCCGGCAAGCTATTTCGTCTTTTATTCACTCGTTCGTGCGGGTGGGTCGTTTGATTTGACTAATGCTCTGTTCGACATCTGTTGTCATTATTGTTTATTATTTACGCTCATTTTTGCTGCTCTCACGTGCTTTTTTGTTGACTATTTCAACTCGGCGTTTTTGGTAACTTTTACACTAACTTAAATTGAAGCGCGGTCGCATTAACATAACTGTCAGTTATTCGTCTTCTATAGTCGCTTGTTTGCTTACACGAAAAAGGTCAAGGCCCATGAACTTAACAATTGGTGGGTGAGCACACACTAGGGTGGTCCAAAAATGCACGCGAAAAAGTATAATCGGAATTTTAATGCCCTCACCCCTTAGGATTGTTTTATATCGAAAAAAATACCCCTCTATTCTTATTTTGAAATCAAAAAATATTTAGAGGTCGCTCAAAGCGTTCAAAACTTTTCCATGTATTTTATATGGGGGAAAAACACTTTTCATAGAAATGGTATAGAATTCTTGAAAATCAATATTTTTCGATCGGAAAACTCTGGTTATCTTCAGGAGATTTGCAATAATAATATCTAATTATTTATTTAACCATTTTTTCATAGTAACTATATTTTATAGGTCCACCAAAACCCCTAAGAAATGACAGAAAACGCAATGGGCGGATAACTAAAAAAGCTTTAGTATTAAAAAGCGGGGTATATTATCTGCGATATAAAACAATCCTAAGGGGTGAGAGCATTGAAATTCCGACTTTACTTATTTTGAATCATCCTAGTACACATTCGTATACAGTTATAGTCCAACAGTCATTTATTTTTGGTTACGCTATTCGAGGCTGCTTAATAATTTACATTAAAATGAGTATTAAATAATTAGTGGGCATTATCGCATTATATTTCAGTGTCACGTTGAATGAAGCTTGACGAAAGCTCCCCTAACTGACTGTTGGTTTGTGTGTTCGGAAATGTTTTGATTAGAATCCTTAGTGAGTAAACTAGACCTGAATAAAGATAAAATACATGTTTATTGAAGCAGACGATTCTCAAATACCCCCCTCACTCGGTCTTAATTTGTTAACATTAATATATACATAAAATACATAGTTCATGGCAAGTAATCATTCTCTATTCCTTTTTTCCTACTTTTGTTGGTATTATTATTCGTTTCATGAAAGCGTTTCCGATTGAAGTCGTATCCCTTGAAAGCCAGTCTAAAGTTGTTGCATATATTCTTACTCCGTTTTGCCGGTTTGGGCCGACATAAAAAAAACTTCTCCAATTGCCCGTCTCTTTTGCAAATTTGCGCCAGTTGTTCATCCCCAGTGCAGACAGTTCCTTCTGCACTGGGTCCTTCCATTTTGGTCGTGGGTGGGTGCCGAGACAAGGGATCTTTTCACTGGAGCGTCGCTATTCATACTTACAATATGGCATAGCAAGTGCAATTGTTACCTTTTTTTGCTCTCCTGAAAAGTACCCATTTTCACATTCGATGTTGTTGTTGAAACAGAATACAAATTCCCCAAAGAGTCCAAAGTCCTTGGCCAGATATAAATCTGGGTCGTTCCGGTTACGGAAGCCCGACTGTCGTGGGAACGTTTCACATTCGATAGTTTGACATGGTAGCGATGCTATGTACAGAGAGCCAGTTTTGCTGTTAGGATTACACGAAATCTTACTACTCTCTGATTTGGAATCGTTTTAAATTCGCAACGAGGAATCATTGTTTGGTTTGAAGCCCCCCAATAATTCTTAGCATCCCAGCCGGCAAAGAAACGTAAATTTTGCCGACAGTGCAGTCTAGTACAATTTTCCGTATCCGGAAACGAATAGAAAACGAATACAGTTATCATTCATTTTCGTATCCGGAAACGTTGTCTGTACATACGTTTCTGCCGCACACTTAAGTGGGAAAACGGATCATCAAAGTATCCGAACATGAAATCTGTAAATGGACAAAAACCCGCACTTCATCCACTTTTTTCCCTTTTCGGATCGGTTTTCGGATTTTATTTTCTGACTGGGATGCGCAACTGAAAGAGAGGCCATTAGATTAAGGGATTCAAAATTGTGAAAGCATACGAATTACGGGTACGTAGCGGTCTTGAATGTAATTGATAGTGGACGGCATAACGGAATCAATGCCTACTTAGAGGTCGAAACTGATTACCTCACATAATGCTGGGGTTTCAGTCTTAAGGTTACCAGAAATTTTCCAACCAGTGCAGATTTGTAAGGCGGTCGATCAATGGTGGTATTTTTATCTAAACTTATAGCTCAAGGTTGAAAAAAGTATACGGCTCGGGTTTGTAATCCAAACAGATAAGGTAATCATATCGCCCACCTGATAAGTGCAGTGTCTTTTAGGCGGAGATCTTTGCCATAGAAAAGGCGACTTGTCTCATACGGAATAGTAAGTCTCTGTTAAGGACCGTTACTATACTCGTTGGCAACCAGGTAGAATTGAATACGTTTGGTTCCAACAGACATTATACTGCTATACTGAAAATGTAGAATAACTTCAATTAGAGGGATGGAGGAGAAACCTCCTGACACTCATAGACGCCATTCATAAAGGGCAAGTCTGCCTCCGAGTAGAAGTACGAGCCATTCGCATGCGCCTTCCCAATCACTCAAAATCGGTACGCGTTCCAGCAATTCCTGTACAGCAATTGTTTCAATGTATTAAAAAGTTGCAATGCAGATCGTTAGACAATAGACCTACCATTATGAGGTTTAAATTTCATAGTACTGGCTTTTGTGTTGGAAGTGGCTGCTCAAAAAATAATGTTGAACAAATTCGTTGAAAATCCGACATCCTCGAGATCAAAAATCAAATTAAAATTAAATATACCAAAAAATTCTAATTTTCCTCCAAAAATCAAGGAATGGATTCCTTCTGCTTAAACTAACAGAGTAAGCTAATCATCAAAAAAATCATTTCGCACCAGCTTAAGGATAAGGCTCTTTACCTCAATTATAAAAAAAATCGGCTTATCAGAAGAAGATCGCGCGAAAGAATTGGAAAACGATTATCCACAGTTCAGCGAATGGAAGCTATGGCAAGACTTAAACCTTATCAAGTTATAATATATACATTTCTGTTAGATTAAATAAATTTGATAACAAAAATCGCATCCGTTTACTTTACCCCAAATGTGGTATTTTTTAGTAATGACTAAAAAAACATGTTTAAAACTTGACTTCGGTTAACTCCCACGTTAAAAGTTTTAAGCTAAAAAGAAACAGTGTGATATCCTCTTAAAATTAAATTTATAGAAGTTGACACAGTTGTCAAAGGGATATGAAATGACGAGAGAATCGATACAGTCTTGTTAAAACTCGATCAGACTCCGCAAAGGGCCATATGACCCCAGAAATATGCTGGAAGGAGCGCTTGCATAAAGTGTTAAGCCATTGTATCATTTACTTTAGACCTTCAGTAAAATTTTGGTTGGTTTTAAAGAAAATTAATTATTCACATGTAACTTTAAATCGGTTTGAAGCCAAAGATATGAATGAAGTTCTGGAACTCATCAATTTAAAAATATGTCCTATTTACGTCAAATCGAAAAATACACGGTATCTATTCAAAACAAAATAAGTAGAGATGCGCGAACTATGAAAAAACATAAACTAAAGATAGTTTAGTGGAACAAGTTGATTACTCAAGTCTCTAGAAAGGGTGTTCAAAAATTTCATCATTATCCAAGAAATTGTCTGTTATTTATTTATACAAGCAAAATATGAAATTTCGCTAACATCTATCTATAGCGGAATACTTCCCTTTATTATACCCGAGCGCACTTGTGCACAAGGGTATATTAATTTTGTTCACATAACGGTTGTTTGTAACAGCCAAAACGAATCGAGATAGATATAGACAAATGTATACATAAATGCTCAGAATGAATAGAGAAGTCGATTAAGCCATATCTGTCTGTCCGTCCGTCTGTCCGTCCGTCCGTGTACACAATAACTCGAGCAAAAATTGAGATATCTCAACGAAATTTGGTATGTAGGTTTCCATTAATCCAAGGTAGGTTGATATTGAAAATGGGCAAAATCGGACTGTAACCACGCCCACTTCCCATATAACGGTAATTTCCAGAAATACGAAAACTGCGATATTTTAGTAACTACTGAAGATAATTCACTCAAAATTGATATTTACAACAATTTTTAGACGAAAAATAAGAGTATTATAAATTTTTGGAAAATGGGCATAGCCACGCCCACTTAGGGTTACATGTGTATATCTTGGTAACCGCTGCACCAATTTCTTCCAAACTTCGCACAGTTCTTGGCCTTGGTACAGCATACCAAATCGTCGAAAATTTTTAAAATCGGACAATAACCACGTCCACATCCCATATAATGGTAATTTAGAGAAATACAAAATCTTCGATAAATCAGTAAATATTAAAGCTAATTTATTCAAAATTGATGCTTGCAACAATTCTTTACCAAGAAATACGTGTATGGTAAAATTTTGGAAAATGTGCGTGGCACCGCCCACTTATAATCACATATATGTATATCGGTAACCGTTCTACCAATTTGTACCAAACTGGGTGTGGTTATTGTGCTTGCCACATAGAAGCAAAACTTTGAAAATTATTGAAATCGGACTAAAATTACGGGCGCTTTTCATGTAACGGTATATTTCAGAAATGCTTGAAACTGCAATATTTCGAAATTTAAGGGCGCTAATTTACTCAAAATTGATACACCCCGGCTTACCATCTAGCCGTAGGTTTCGGAAAGGTGAAAGAACATATATTTAATACTTGCGCCGGGTATTTAATGTTCGGCTCCGCCTGAACTTAGACTTTCTTACTTGTTTTTTCATATATTTATCGAAATTAGTCTAGTTATCTAATTTTGTGATATTTATCAAATTATGTTATGTATCGGGTCAGTTCCAATTCCCACCAAAGGCCTTCAAAGATATAAAAAAATTAAGTCACGTTTTCATTCCAAAGCCGGAGATTTTCCGATAAGTAATTTTTAACCTTATAAGCTAAACGACGCACAGTGTTTCGACTATATGGAGGCAGGTGGAAATAATAGTAAACCTGCACCAATTTCACTGAAACTTGACATGTGCTCTAGTTTTACTTAGAAATAGAATTATGAAATTTGGTAAAGATGGAATAATTACCACGCCTTCTACTCTTGTGGGCGGAAACATTAAATTTTATCCGATTTCTATGAAATTTAGTTTGTGCGCTCTCTCTTTTATTAGAAAAACCTAAATATAAAATATGGGGAAGATTGGATCACTATAACGTCCAAGACTCAAAAAAAATGTGGGCCCACTTGTTAAGTGTGATGGAATTTTAGTTAATTTTTTTTCCTGCGGTTCACTCTCAGAAAACAAACAAACAGAAACAAAACAACAAACAATATAAAATAACTTAGGTGTAAATACTCGCTTTTTTTCCCAATGTTTGGTGCGATCTTTTTATCGTTCGAAGAATTCTGTTCGCGAAATTATGCAAAAAGAGGTTGAAAATCAAACATTAAGAAAATCAAAAATTACATATATTTGCAAAGTCGCGCGCAAAGATCAAATTATACATTCTAAAACTACATAAAATCTCTAAAACATTTGTCTAATTTCAAGACCTGACGGACCGGTACTCACACTTTCTTTTACTAATAATCTTTAGCATCTACATTTCAAAGTAAATTTTTTGGTAAGAAAGTAGGAAAGTACCAAATAAACGATAAATACCTTCACCTGAATATTCCACGACATTTAGATAATTGATACAGTTGAAAAATAAACATTTTCTTTTGGCATTAATCGCCAAATGCAACTTAACTGATTACTCGGTATCGCGCCGATTCCCGTATTTCTTTGGAAATGAATCGTTCGTGAAGAAGGGGGGTGAGGAAATAATGTGAAATGTGGTATTTGCGACTTTTACGTTTCCCTCTAAGTCCAACCGGTTTTTTTTTTAATCGACTTTCACCATGACTTTGTTCTATCTGCCTCCATATAGTCGAAACACTGTGCGACGTCCTAATTTAGAAAACCCCTCCAAGTATCTTAAAAAACCAGAAAAACTGACGAATTTCGACAGTAACTGGCACTCCTATTTGCAATTAAGCGTTAAGCATAGAAAAAAACACTCGGTTCTCATGCTGCCTATGTCCCTAGAGATTACAAATCCTGTCACTACTACTTCGCCTAAAAATATGCTTCTAAAACTAGATTTTGCGCGTTAAGAAATGCACAAAAAATTTCAATATATTTTTGCATATAATCAAATTTTTGCGGCATATTTTTTACCGCCTAATTTATGACATTAGTCATTTCGGCGATTGTTGTCATCTGGTGGGAGTGGGTCTGTAAATATGTATTAACTGACTGCTTAATGCTTTCAATATTCGTTTAAAAGAATTAAATGCATCGTAGACATGAATGACTTTAATTAAACGGCAATAGATGCCAATAAAAGTATGTACTCGCTTTTGTGTCTATACCTAATCTCGCATTTTATGTCTTCCATAAATCTCTCACGACATCGTTGTTTCATTCATACCGCTTTGCTACAGTTTCTGCTAGAACTTGTTTCGATTCGAATCGGTACTAACTATGTTAATACGGCATGCAAGCGAACATTTAAATATGTTTTACGCTCATTGACTTTAATTTTGTAATAATATGCAGAGGAATTCAAGCGCGTAATTGCATAATTAGAAAACCTGTTTGTTAACTGACAATCAATTTCATGAAATACATACATACATAAAAAATGTCTAAATACAATCAATTTTTGAGAAAGAAAACTTTTTAAATCTGCAACAACTAATTTCCGACACTAAATACTTGAATGCTAATTCAACGAATTCTTTGTGCAATTTGAATTGTTGCTAAAGGGTTTGAAGATTTACTCTCTGTAAAAATTTTAATATCTAAGTTGCCTTAAGGTTGTCGTTGCCATTGCATGCGTTTCTATTGCATTCGATGCAGGTAACTTTATATTTAGAGCATAAATTCAATTAAGAATAAGTTAAAACGTGACTTTTTGTTGATTTTTAAACAAATTATTAACCTATTAAAAAGTGGTCAGCTTTAGTGCATTTGTATGCTCACGAAATGCATACAAACTTTAAATGGTTTTTAACGCTTGCGTTCAAGCGTAATCGAAGCATTTTCGTTAATGTAGCACGCATGCGCAGTCGTGTTTACTTGCATGCTTGCATTGTTGCGCTCACTTTAATATTTGGATGGGACGTGTTCTTAATCACTGTTGGGTTAAAAAGCTGGGACACAATTTTCTAAAAGTGACACTTAAAGAAAATAATTGTTCTTAGACGCTAGCTTCGGGATTTCTTGAAGTATTGGTGTTGTTAGTGAACGTAGTGAGTTTCTTTAGCAGAGGGAAAATATTCCAAATTTGGTACAGATCGGTGAATTGCATTTTGAGACACACATATCGCATACGTTCTTCAAAAGTGACACAATATAAAATTACACGTTAGTCAGAAAATACGAAAAACTGTTTCTTAGCACATGATAATCATATGGGCAAGGGAGACTTTAGGTTTTTTAAACAAATTATAACAAACATTTGCTCCAGCTTTTACTGAAAGGTAAATAAAAGCTCTGTGTACATTTTTAGTTTATACTTTCAAAAATGAGAAATGTGATTCAAGTTGAACATTTGAAAACAAATTCGTATGCCTGGCTGTAGCTGAACGTGTAGAGGTGCTTGCTGTTATTTGTTTTCTTCAGGCAGGTTCGAGTACGAATGCGGTCAGTGGCATCATTTTTATTTTTTTCTGTTTTTGGTTTTTCTTAATTACGAAAAAGCATCTGTGAAGTGCAGAACCAAACCAAACGACGAAGAAAATCAATTCAAGTCCAACATTTGAGAATACATTTGCAGAACGGTTGTGGGTGCGTGTGCAGAGATGCTTGCTGTTTTTTGCTAACTTTCAGAAGAATCGTTTCTTCCTGTCAGAGGCAACATGCTAAAGTGATAATGAAAAAAACTTTTGTTTTGTATCTCCGAATTATGAAAAAAGCATCTGTGAAGTGCAGAATATTAGCGTATTCAAACGAAAAAATCGAAAACCAACAGTTTGGTTGATGTAAACGAAAGTGTGGTTAATATTACCAAATCATTGTTGAAAATATCAACCAAGGCATTGTTACTATTAACCAAAAATCACGTTGATTCCTTTTCCTTTCGGTTTTTTTTTTTGATTTTCTATTCTCTGACTACTTTTATACGTCAATAACTTTTCGCTTTTTATTACCATAATAATGTGTGAGAGGAGGTCACACTACAAATGAATATAAAGAGAGAACTTAGGGTACAAGTCGTTACAGTGAACAGTTTTCGCTTCTTAGGTGATCCCTTTAGCCAAGTCAATGTCAAAAAGGGCCTATCTAGAAACTAAATTCTCTCGAATTTTGGCCGCACTTTTGCAATCCGGCCGCACGTGACGTGACGGTAGAAATACTTTGGAACCTTTTAATACTTTTTGTAGCTCAGGGAATATTGAGCATTAAAGCTGCGCAGATTTCATTATCTTTAGGATTATGTAGTGGCTGTAATTGGAACAGAGTCTCATTGGAAACATAGTTACTATTTTCGCGTTCCTCTGTATGTATTCTAATGTATGTATTTTAAATGATGTAATGTGGAACGATTTTCCGTCATCCCTCGTCAAATTTGGTTTGGAGACAAACCGGTTTCGGCGTTCGACATTACATCACACTCCTACCCTGTCGGAAACACCAACAACGAAAATGAGAATATTTTAAATGACTTAAGGGGTCGCGATTTTTTATGTCCTGATATATGTAGCTCCATGACTACTCTCCCAGGGGTTCGTGAATCGAGTTTTGAATTCATCGTGTTTTCCTCGTTTGTGTACTTACATATATCTCGTCGTTTAAAGTACAAAACCGCGGTTGCGCAAATTTCACTGGAGAGGGTGAAAACCTCTATTATTTCAAAACGGTTCTCTCTTTTATCCCTAATTATCCCTTCTTTGTATATCTAAATATCGATATTTTAGTATGAAATGATAATGATAAGAGCTTCCGGTGGGCAAAAATATTTTTTGGCACAAATGTCAGTTACAAGGTTTTGCGGAACCACGATACGCGGTTTTGTACTGTAAACGACGATGTATACTAACAGTCTTGTTCTAATGTAATATTGGAATGTTTTTCATGATTTTTTTTTTTATAACGAACCAGCAAAATATAATTTTGTATGAAAGGAAATTCGCAACACAGTTTGAAAAAAAAAAAAATCTTAATCAACGGACATTTTTAGCTACGTAAAACTTGTACGTTATTACTCTGAATTTGAATGGCTATGAAACTAAACACCAAAAAAAAAATTTTGTTAATTCTGATTAAAAAGTTAGAAATTTTTATGACAAATTGGTTAAGTTTGTGACTTTGATTTATATGGTTTATACCATGATAAAAACATTAGAAGGTAAAATCATTGAGAGGCAGTCTGACGTTTGCCAACAATATATAGCCCGAACACAATGAAAACGACGAGCTACAAACCACAGCTGTCAAATTATTTTAACACGTACTCTTATGTAGATAATTATTTTGGCGACGACCGGGCTACGCGACGGCTGTGGTTGTGGCCAGATTAGATCTATTTCTATTTTTCTGGCGACAGATAAGGTTCTTCCTCTTCTTTTATGTCAAACTCATACAAATTCATGATGTCGCTGCCGCGTTCAAAGAAATCATGTCGCCATCGACAAAGCGCTTAGATAATAAAGATGACAAATTGGAAGCTGTGGTCGGTAGCTCGTCGTTTTCAATGTGTTCAGAACTTTAATTTTAAAATTCGAACTCAAGCTCACACACACATTCTCATTTTTAATCTCAAACAACAACAATTGTGAAAAATTAAATTTTTTTGTTCTCAATTTTATATGATTTTAAAATGCTTGCAAACGTCAGAAAAAAAATCATGGCCGACGAATTGAGAGAATGATCTTACCTTCTAATGTTTTTATCATGGTTTATACATTAAATAACACTGTGCGACAGCCGAAACCAGCCCGGACTTTGTTACCATTTTCTGAAAGAATACCAATCCAGTAATAAAACACTCGATGTATTTGCAAAAGTTAGCAAGTATTTTTCTTTTATGGCCTACTAAAGTTTTTATATCCCTACTCAGTTTTCAAAAAAGTGGAAAAATGGTTAAAATAAATGTCTTAGCGAAATTAAAGGCTAAGACGTGTATAGTAAAATTGCGTGGTAAATATTTTCGTAAAACATTCTCACCCATTAGCTCCCGCCTAAAAGAGGAGTTTTGACCCCTACTTCAAGAAACCCCTCAAAAAGCAAATTTGGAAGTTTGTTAGATGTTTTGTAGAAACTTATTCTTCGGAAAATTTTACTAGGGATCCTCTCAGGCAAATACTTTATGTAGCCAACTTTAAAAACTTGGCTTTTGACTGAAAAAAAAATTTAAAGTTGTGTTTGGCTGCTATTCCTTCTTGGCGTAGATTTTTTTAAATTTAATTTTATAGGTACTTACGTGGGTCCACGAAGTTTTTGCTTGCGTATCCAATAGTTTAAGGGATACTTTTAAATACTTACTCGTTTGGTTTTACACCGTTTTCAGTTGTCATACTAATTTCCATTTTTTTACTTTCAGGTAACTAAACTAACAAGGAAAATAATAATTTTGTATACAAATCTAAGATGAAAGTACACATTTAATTAAATGGGGTAGACTGTGAAATTCGCGTTGGCGACTATTGGTTGCTGAATTGCATCATCTCATGAAGTCTGTAAGTGTATTTAGTTGCTCTAAGCTTTGCTCTAAGTCGAGTTCCACACAAAATATTTTTGACTTTCCGGTAATTGTAAGCATACGTGGTTACATTTTTATGGCCATACAATTCCATTTTACCCTGCATTCTTAAAAGTTTCATGTTGCGAAACCGTGTAGAAGAATCGCCATTGCTATTGTTTTAATATTCAGGCGTGACTAATGCACGTGTTGCATTATTATAATTTTTTCTAAGTAATTTGCTTAAATGCGTTTTGTCGCGTTCATCGATACATATTTACTTCTATGCATACAAAATTCTATATCTGATGCCTTTGCGTTTTTATTGCCTTAAAATTTCTATTTCGATATGCGGTTAATGTTTAGTGTTATAAGAAAACAAAAAAATCCTCAATTGTATTTCATCATTTTCTAAATTAAACTACTACTGCGGATTTTTGTTCTTATTCTGTTATGAACTAAATCACGTTCTTTTAAAACGGTTGTTGGAAATCACGTTTATTTGTACGCTTAGATTTTTGTAAATGATTTGAAAGCATAAGAGAATAACGCTGCATACTCAACTAGCCTAAAAGCCAAAATGGCCGGAAAATGGAGGAAATCAAGAATTGCTTGGCCTTAAAATTCTATCATAGGGAACTCCTATTCCTGCCCTTGTGCTTAGTGCCCTATGATGGTTGCTACGATTCTGAATACGGTCCTGTCCTTGTTCTAAATACTAAGCAATTTCAAGGATTGGACTCTGTTATAGTTAGGTCAGAGTTACCTTCATATCTTAATAATAATAAGCTTTCCGTCCAATATGTGACATGCGCGCTGATATAACACATATGGAAGGATTTATAATTTTGCGCCGCGTCCGAACGGTAGTGGTTTATATGAGAAGATTTTTCAAAACAGAAATACTCAGAGGTTTGCCATTACATGCTGAGGGGTGACCGCTGTCAGAAAAAATTTTCTAAATACTTTCGTTTTATTGTTTATTTTTGTACCCGATTCTCCTTTCTAAAATTTTACAGGCTTCAAAGATAGCTTGAAAGATGCGTAGAGACGAAGCAACACCGAGTTCCCCGCAGAAGACACGCGCTCCTACACAGAAATCCATCTTGAATCCGTCAGTGTAGAGAGATGTAGCCTATTTAGTACCCCGAATACCTGCATCTCTGGCCTGACCGCCGGTTTCATAGCCACTGCTTTCAGATGAAGAACGATAGTTGGGGCAACGATAAGCTCTTCTATCGGGCAGGGAATTACTGCACCCGTTACCCCTGCGCTTGCTGCCCTTTAAATGCTTCTAACAGGGCGATTCTGGCTAAGATGGTCAAAAGTCTTTCGTAAGACAATTGAAAAACAGATGGCAAGACAGTTCCTAGACAGACAGTTCTAGAATAACAAAAGTCTTAGAAAAAAGCTCTCTCATTACCGCTCGTGGTGAAAAGCTATTTTGAGAGAAAGCACTCATATATCAATTAGCTCACGTCGAGTGTTCCAATCGCGAGATCCGAGGTAGAGTCTCTGGCACAGCGGATATTTTTTAATTTTTATACCCGAGCGCACTTGTGCACAAGGGTATATTAATTTTGTTCACATAACGGTTGTTTGTAACAGCCAAAACGAATCGAGATAGATATAGACAAATGTATACATAAATGATCAGGATAAAAAAAGAAATCGATTAAGCCATGTCTGTCTGTCCGTCCGTCTGTCCGTCTGTCCGTGTACACGATAACTCGAGCAAAAATTGAGATATCTCAACGAAATTTGGTATGTAGGTTTCCCTTAATCCAAGGTAGGTTGCTATTGAAAATGGGCGAAATCGGACTGTAACCACGCCCACTTCCCATATAACGGTAATTTCCAGAAATACGAAAACTGCGATATTTTAGTAACTACTGAAGATAAATCACTCAAAATTGGTATTTACAATAATTTTTTGACAAAAAATAATAATATTATACATTTTTGGAAAATGGGCGTAGCCACGCCCACTTATGGTTACATGTGTATATCTTGGTAACCGCTGTACCAATTTCTACCAAACTTGGCACAGTTGTCGGCCTTCGTACAGCATACAAAATCGCCTAAAATTTTTAAAATCGGACGATAACCACGCCCACATCCCATATAACGGTAATTTAGAGAAATACAAAATCTTCGATAAATCAGTAAATATTGAAGCTAATTTATTCAAAATTGATGCTTGCAACAATTCTTTACCAAGAAATACGTTTGTGATAAATTTTTGGAAAATGGGCGTGGCACCGCCCACTTATGATCACATATATGTATCTCAGTAACCGTTCTACCAATTTGTACCAAACTCGGTGTGGTTATTGTGCTTGCCACATATAAGCAAACCGTTGAAAATTATTGAAATCGGACTAAAATAACGGCCGCTTCTCATATAACGGTAAATTTCAGAACTGCTTGAAACTTCAAAATTTCGAAATCTAAGGACTCTAATTTACTCAAAATTGATACGCCCCGGCTTACCATATAGCCGTAGCTTTCGGTAAGGCGAAAAACATATATTTAATACGTGCGCCGGGTATTTAATGTTCGGCTCTGCCCGAACTTAGGCTTTCTTACTTGTTTAATCAAATTTTTTTTCTTTTTTAATAAAATTTTTCTGATTTTTTATTTAAAAAAAGATATATATTTCTTTAAATTTAATATAATTTTTCGGAAATCATTTAAATTTTTTTTTTCTTTTTTGATTTAATTTTTTTTCATAAAATTATTTTATAAATTTTTCTTATGAGTTGGTTGTAACTGTGTTTTTTCATTTAAGGTTTAGGAACTTATTTTAGTTTTTTCTTTTTTAAATAAATGTTTTTTGGTTTTTGGATTTTATTGTGTAAAAAATAAAAATATATATTTTTTTCATTTCATTTACTATTTAATAATTTAATTTTCTCTTAATTTTTAGATTTTATTGTGTAAAAAAGAAAAATATATATATTTTTTAATTTAGGTTACTTTTTAGAAATTTATTCTATTAATTTTTTCTCTTTTTAAATTTAGTTTGTGATGCTTTGTTAATTTAACTTTAGTTTAACTTTTAGATTTCTTTGTTTTCAAAAGAAAAATACGTTTTTTTTATTTCATTAAATTTTTAGGATCTTATTAAATTTTGTTAAGGACTACTTCGTTTTTTCATAAATTTTTGTTCTTCTATCATTTATTTATTATTTATTAATTTTAATTGCTTTAAAAAGAAAAATACATATATATACATATTTAATTTAATTTAATTTTTAAAAATCCTATTGCTAAAAGGCGAACAGCATAACGCTAAGACCTCCTCGTTGGCAGATCTTTCAATTAGTCTTTCGAAAGACAGTAAAGTGCTTACAATATAGTTGCCAGAATTGACCATTGTCTTACAAAAGGCAAAAGCCTTTGTGGTGAGTTTAAAGACAGTTGCGAGAATGTCCCTGCAAATTTACTAAAATTAAGGTGACCAGAGTAATCACTGATATACATATGTAGAGCCACAAGTTTAAAAGGGCGCTTCTAGACTTTAAAATCTCGATGAATGAAAACTAAATCCCTCCACCTCTCTGCTAATGCACAGCAGTTCTCCTGAGGAAATTAATCCTGTAATATCTAAATCGGATTAGGTAATAAAAAACCGTTATTTTTTTTTATCACCCATACAAACATTCCGATTATAGATCAATGTTATATTTATTTTCATATCACTCATTTAATACATTTATATATGTATGTAGTTTGATTACTCATTTGCAACTCGCTGACCTTTTTAAGCTGCTTTACGTTCTAAGAAGCTTTAAAATCCATCGTCATTGCCGCTGCGACGACCGACCTACGCATCAGTTTGTAATTTCTTACTGTTTAAAGAATTTTATAATTATTTAATTACTTCTGTTGTTTATAATTAAATTGTTGATTTATAGTTGCGCCATTTATGGTGCAATAGATGATGGCAGCAATTGCTCTCACAAAAGTAGCAAAACCAAAAAAAACTCGCAATGATACTTGTCCCAACAATTGGGTTAACAATGCCAACTGTTCACTAAACCGCACCGCCGTTGTTGCTACTTAATTGAAACTATTTTGTTTATTGCTGTTGCTGTTGTTGAGTGGCTGTCGTTGACACAAATGGTCACTTTTAAACGTCGTGAGTTATTGCTATATATATATATATATATATATATATATATATATACATATTTCTGTTTTTTTTTTGTGTGCTGCTACTGCTACCGTTCCCGTCAGCACGATGTCTATCAACATTGCCGTAATTTGGCCTGTTTGTTTGGTAGCTGGCTCACATTTAAGGCATGCTGACCGGAAATGTGGAAATTAATTAAGAGAATGCCTGTTGGCACAGCCTGCCAATGCTGGCTGCTAACGTTGATTGGATAACTACGCACATACATACATATGTGCTGAATGCCTCATATTCGTAACTCGTTTGCGTCATAAGATGATGAATTTTTTTTCGATATACAATTTTAGTCATTTGCACTCTCAGTTTTGTGCGTACATAGTTACAGCTTCGATATGTTTGATGAATGACTTTTTTCAAGTTTTAAGATATAATACAATAGTGTAAACAACTACTAAAACTGTGGCAAGTCACGTGATAGGTCATAGAAACTAATATCTAAGTGTCTTGGTATCCAATAAATACTTAGCAAATTTTTCTTATGTGTCTTCCAACAAAATCTCATATCATCTTTGTTCAGAAGGACTAACAATTTCTTGTAACCGCCTAAGCGACTCTGTCCGAGTTCAATAAAGCACTCCAATCGGGACTCGCCTCAACTAATGCCAATTCGGAATGCCACGTGAAGCCAAGACCTTTTCCACCTGGTCTTTCTATTAGAGAGGTGGTCTACCTTCTCCTACGACATAACCAAGCCAGCGAAGTTTATGTCTATGTCGTATGGCTCATACAGCTAATCATCCCGTCATCTCGCAAAGGACCGTAAATCTTCCGCAGAATCTTTCTCTCGAACACTCCAATATCAGATCCTCATCAGATGTTTTCATTGCCCATGCTTCACCACGAGCATTATAAGTGATTTACAAAGTCTGATGATTGTACGACGAGAGAGGACTTTACCTCTCATTTGCCTACTTTATCCAAAGTGGCACCTGTTGGCCAACTGCTCAGAGATTACCTCCATAATTCTTTCAAACTTGATGGTATTGTTCTACGCCATTTTCTTAGGCCAAATTAGCTTTTGGGCTTGCCAAATTCAGACATCGCCACGCATATCCAACTACATTTCTTGCAGCCGAAAGCGGCTTTGAAATCGCCACATAGTTGGTATGTGTTGATCCCTCTCCAATACGGCTTTTCCACGACACCCCATTTAAGAAGTTCGCCGTCTCATTCGTGATTCGCGCTTCAATTACACTTCGAATTACGTAATTCGCCATAAAAAATTTTGAGAGCGAAGTACCTCATTTGTTGATAATTAAGACCAAATTACTATGCGGATTACGAGCAAATCGCTGCCATCTCTAATTTTAATCCGAAATGTATCGACACCAGTTCACAAATCAAAACTGGCACTATTTCTGAGTACTAAAAGTAAAGTTAATATATGTGTAAATCACCAATTTAATACAGAAATTTATAAATTTTTTGCAATACCTTAAATTTTACATCAAATTAGAAAATGCTTTTTTATCGGTTTATCTTTACACGAAAAAATTTAATTTTTTTTGCGAACCGAGGATCAAACCGCGGATGCTAAACCCGAACCATTTGTACCAGTGCAATAAAAATGTAACTTAAGACAATGTCAAGCAAAATCTAAACTCAACAGATAGGCAAGTTTTTAAAAGTTTTGCTAATTTCTGGGTAATGGAATACGTACAAAATACATACAAAGTACATACGAAATTGCAGTTTGAAGTTTATGCGAAGTTGTGCGAAGTTGCGCGAAGTATGCGTAATCAGACCATATGCCTTTTCACAAATTTTACTTCTAACAAATTAGCAGCTTGTTAGCGTTAAACTCCTCTAAACTCGTAGTTTGTCGATGTTATTGCAACATCTATCAGCAATTGGCGTAGTATTTATTTCACTATTATTATTCACTTTTATTTTCGTTTTTTCATGATACACTAGAGCGCTTGCTGGCTTACTGAATGAGTCAGAGCAAAATATGGCGTATATCGTTTGTTGCCGTAGCTAATTTTAGATATTTGTGTACGAATTATATGTACACATTTAATAATTGTAAATATTAAATGGTGCAAGGCTCACTGCACAGCCAAGAAAAAGGTGAAAAAAAAGAAAACGTCACCGGTCAATGGTAACTCAAACGCTGATTCGCTGGTTTTTGCCCGTCTATTAACTTTTATTTTACATATGCATATTAGGGTGCAAGACTCCACACCTAAAAAATAGGTTAATATAGGCTTTTCATCACAAATATAAAATTTATTATATTTTAAGACTTTCGCCAAAATATTTCGTAAAAATATTAATATTTATGTGAGCTGGAACCATTTGAAAACACCTTCGAGTTTTTCTATAAATAAAATTAGTTTTTTAAAAATATTTTTTCTAAGATATCACCTTGGATGATAGAAGTCTTAACGCTTAAAAGTTCTGCATAAAAATTATTAAACATTTTTTCAACGCAAAATCAATCAGATTTCTTGGAGGTACTTCCAAACCGGTCTAGCTCACGTAAATCCTAATATTTTTCCGAAATATTTTGGCAGTAGTTTGTTTTTGTTGATTCACTCTAATGTACATGCATACTCATACGATATGCTTTGCTGATTAGAGTTATTTTTGATGCACTTTTATTGTTGCGCCACTTTTGTGCTCGCCCTTTTACCAAATTGGAAGAAATTGTCAAAGACCACACTTATGTCATTGTTGTGACTATCTTTAACAGGCTAAAACGTAATTAGTTCAATTCCGTTGTTGTGGTTGTAGTTTAATAGGATATAACATAAAATTAAGTAAAATACTGGTTTAGTTTTCCGCCATGCAAGCGTAAATAAGCCAAACACAACACACACAGCCTATTATCATATTTCTTCTTCTTCTTCGTCAACCACCTTTAACAGTCGCACAATTTTGCCAATAAACTTTTTTTTCTGTTTTTTTTTTTTGATAAAAATAAGCGTTGTACGCGCATCCAAAACCGGCCATAAAGTTTTGTGTCGGATGCTGCGCATGCGTTGCTTTCCGAAGGCCACATAAGGTCATAAATATGCGAACGGTGGCATATACCAACACATATACATATTTATATAAATACTTATTTGGAATTGCGCAAAGCTGTCCAAATCTGTGCTTAACCGCCTTGGCTCAACGCATTGGAATCCCATACTCACGTAAATATAAAGATGTTTAGTGGTCGCCTCTGCTTAAAGTTGGAGTAACGACCGTAAGTGACTTTGCAAAAAGCCCAAATGAATTGCCGTCTTTAGTTGAGTCTTTGTTTTCGTAGTTCTACTTCTTTTTCTCCGGCTTGCGAGTGCTTGCCGAACTTGAAAGCATTTGCTTTGCCATTTTCATTTTCACTCAACAATTCATTGACTCTGTTTCTCCGACATTCTTTGGGATTTTTTGTAGATTTGTTTTTGAGGATAATTCGGTGTACTGCTAGGTTTTATTTTACTCAGTGCATACTTATCTAGAAGTAGTGTAAGCGCGGTTCGGTTGCGTCGTTATCTTTAGCAATGTAACTTCACAAGATTTTCGAATCTTGGCCTTGGGGAAGTAATCCCTAAGACGAAAGTAGTGAAACTGTTCCAGCGAAGGTTGTCAACAGTATGATCGCATGAAGACTCCTACCGTAATTGAGAATTGCTGTTAAGCTAATCTAACAAATGTTTCCAACGCTGGCTAGAAAAGCTTTGCAACTTTGACCGCGAAGCACGTGTGTTTAGTCAGTAATTGGTCTGGCCACAGGATCAAAATGAAGGCTCTGGCAATTTTTTGTAATTGTCCGGCCTTTGAAGAATACTGAATAGTTTATTTGAATAATCGATTGTTGAATCCTTCAGAATTACCAAAGTCTTTTTAATAGGCGAACCACAGATGTTTTGGGCACTCATGGCTAGGAACTTTTTTTTGTAGATATACAAACGATCCTTCAGGACCCTTGTTTGCTACAGCTAATTAAATAAGGCCCATCAAAAGAGTCCAGCATTGCCAGTCTGGTTATGACCATATCACCTGCGCGTAAGCACATTCAGCACATTGTACTTATAGCGTGTTTTAACTAAAGGATCAATTCTAGGTCCACTGTTGTTGGATATAGCATACGACGACCTACCGAAGTTACAAGTATCGAAAGAAGGGAAAATTATTCGGTTCGCGGACGGAATTGCCGTAGTGGTCGACGTTTGGGTGCGCATGATCAAATAGGAGGCTTAATTTTGTTAGTTCGGAAAGACGATCTTGACCTTCCAGACTTCATGACATCGACCTCCAGTTTGGAAGATCGCTTTACTGCACATATTCCTTCGAGGGAAGTATGGAAAGAAAATATAGTGTTGGTAGCTTACTGTAACTCTACTGCCATATACAGCGGAACCTACAAAAATCAGAGAATAGCAAGGGGTGTATACTTACTCGCAAGAACTTTCACTTAAAGTATGATTTCGATTGCCAGATCACTGCAGTGTATTTCAAACTAAGCTGATAGCTTTTAAGGAAGCTGTGTCCGGATAATTTTATCGTACCAAAAGGCATAATATTCGCTATTAGTTCTTTAGAATGATGTTTAGCTTCCTCTAAAATAGCTAACAAATATAGATTTGGGTACCAGAACACAGAGATATACCATAGTCGGCAATTGTGAGGCAGTTGAATTAGCCGGACTGCAACGTTTCTTTCTGCAACGCCTTCAACTCGGACTCGGTCCAAGCTGCCGCTACGAAGAGGAAGTGAAATGCGTCGAACACTTTCTCCGCCATTGTCCGGGATTGAAGGGACCAACTCCACTTCCACTTCTTCGACTATTTTGTTCCCCAAATTATTAAATTATTTGGTGCTCTTTCTATTGAGTTTCCCTCAGGATCTGGACAAAAACTGCCACCACAGCTGAAAGTAGCCTAACATCAGAACACCCTTAGATCCTACAGTAAGCTTCGTTCAAACAGGATCAGTAAGAATCTAAAACGTATTGGGTATAAAATGTTTGGCTGTGCTCGAAGTTACACATCTTTAGTTGTGGATGTTTTTTGTTTTGCTTATTTTTTATTTTGCTTATTTATTTCATTTTCTTTAGTCGTTGGTATGTCTGTAGTTTGTTTTGGCTTTTAGCATCTCGTGCTTTCCTGCTGTTAAGGAATTTCTTTGGATTGTCTTGCTAAACTTCTTTCGCAGTCGCTCGTGCCGTTGTGCTTTCTTTATACCGCCAAGCCTGGTTCGCTTTGCGACTGTAGTTACCGAAGCTGTTGCTGCCGCTATTTTTGCTGTGGCGGCCATAACGATCAGCCATTTAGTTTTATTTGTACATAAATTTTGTTTTGGATTTTTGAGGTCGTGATAACGTAACGAACGGTCAAGCGAATAAATGGACAGACGAATGCGGCAATGGCAGTAACGCTATTTTGATGCCTTTTAGCGCACGAGGGAGGTTTCATTTTTGTAAATATTTCTTGGAAGCTGCGACATTGATGACACTTTAAAGCGCACGAAATGGCAACACAGCCGCAGTACGGTAGGAATGAGGAAGGGGGGAATAAATATTTGCGCGAAATTCTTCACATTGGGCAATAATCTTTTACTGCCTACTACTGCTTGCGTACTGTATCTTGCGTAATTCATGATGTTTTTTTTATACAAAGTTTTTTGGGTTAATAACTTTTATCGTTCTTAACGTGTATGCAGAATCTTATGGCAATTTAAAGCTTCTTTCGGTTTTGTTTTGTAATTTTTCTCGATTTAATTCTTCTCATTCTTCGAAATGTTTTGTTTATCTGGGTTAAACCGAACTTCGTGCATGTATGTGTATTTTTATGATTTTTTTTTTTAGAATATTCCGTTTCATCTGTTGCTTTTGGGATATATTCTGTATTTATTTTTAATCCTCTATCAGATTATACATACGGAATTTATTATGGATACATATCAATAACAAATCCGCTTGCAGTGTTGTTATCTTTTTGATTTTGACGCCGCTTTTTTAACGTTTTAAGGCGAGGCCGCTTCATTTTCGATAGTAAAAAAGATGCTCCATGGAATTTTAATGCGGCATCTGTAGTTGATTGTAGTTACTTATTTGTTTACTTATAATCAAGAAAAAGTTAAATGGTTTTTACAATTTTTAAAAAATCGTTAAAGCAATATTTTCAATAACTCGAAGACTTCTCTCTATAAATTTTTTTTATTCAAAAAAATGTGTTGTTAGTGTGTGCTTAATTATGCTCGGTAAGTGCATCTCATTACAGGTTTGTTTGAGGTTCACGAACCAAACTGCCAATTTGAGTTGCATCTGCGAGCGTTTCGATTATTATATATATCCTGAGTGAGACGTTCAATATGTATTAGTTTTAAAATAGTTTCATTTGTTAGTGACTTAGTTTCTGTCACTCACACTAGGCGACATTAAAGTGCACACCTTGTTCTAATATAACATTTACAATTATTTTCCTGAACAATTTTTTGCATTAATTACACGGTTCCACAATATTTGGTCATATTTTATCTCAAAAATGGGGTTGACTTCATCTTTTAGAGTTTTTGATGCTGATTTGACGTGCATTTACAAAATTTTTCGAAGTATATGAAATATAAAAATACCGTAGTCAAACGAAAGAATTTTAAGAAATCTTTAGTTTGAACATTTCGAATGTTTGAATAGAGTTGACACGTGTTTAAAAAGTTACATTCAAATTATTCAGTAAGCTGGATGAATTATTAAAATATGGGTATAAATCGAAATGGGTTTGGAAGGGATTTATTCCTGACCTTTATTTAGGAGGGTTGCAATTTGTTCGAACAATCAAATTGGAATCAGTTCATCAGTTTACTGAAATACATGTGTATCACAATGTCAGACGAAAGAGATTTAAGAAGATTTTTGTTTGAGAATACTTTTGAAAAGTAATTTCAAAAATGAGAGGTAAAATTAGAGACCCTGGCCTGTAGATGTATGATAAAGTTTTATTTTTTTAATTAAGAAATTCTTTCATCGGTTTAGGATGATTTGAAACTCAATGAAAATTAAAACATGAACTATGCCGGACTGCTCTTCAATCAGAAATGGCTGCATGGTTTATGAAATATGGCACTCGGATCTCTTATAACTCTGACTAACATTTGGACTAATTTTCAAGTTTTCGAAATTAAATTTTGGGCGTTCTAACGCCATGCGGGTTCACTAGTCATATTTAATATAAAATTTTTTATTTTTTTTAATATTTAAATTTTAAATCCTAATCTAAATTTAAGAATGTTAAATCCTTGTTACAGACTAAAAAATAAATAAATTAATTAATCTCAAAATTGCATGAAACAGATAGAAAGAATAAAAAGATTTAAGACAAACACTTGAAATAAAAGTATCCTACTAAAAGGAGACTATGGTGGAAAAATAACACGCTCTTTTGCCGAAAAAAATATCTCATATCCAAAAGGTCACCGACTTATCAAATTTTCCTAGTATTACACGTACTGTTCGGTTATCGAATCTTAACCCAAACACTACTTCGATCACTACTGAGGTAGTAGATGTTTTGGTACACATATTTCATTCAAAATAGGCTCCAGTTGAGAACTAACCTCATATATGAAAAACTAGTCCCAGTGTGCTTTATAGACTCAACATTTAGATGAATAGCAGTGGCAAGCAACATTCTCCAGAACGGACCATAATTAATAGTTGTAAAGGATCATATCCCTGTGTGTTCCTCCTTTCACATAAATCCGAATTGTCCAGAAGGGATCTCTTAATAAATGTATACGAGATAGGTAGAAAAAGAAGTAAATTGAAAATCGTTTGGTTTTGAAAAATACTTCTTTTTTAAATTGTGATCTCTTTGTCTGAAACTTTAGATTAGTCCTTGTAGGAATCTCCATTAAGATACTTATGTATAATTTCTGCCACTTTTAAAAGTTGATACATAATAATCAATTACTTATACATATGTTTTATTTTTGTTTTTGTTTACTTTCAAATTCTTCTGGTAAAAAATTTAGGTCCTCAATTTAAAGATATGTTTGATTGGTAAAGAAAATCGTGATGCTGGAGCACTGCGAAATGCTATTCTAGTAGCAGTCGTCAAAGAGTCTTTTGTGTGTGTTGGGGCCTGTATGTCAATTGGGCGCCTGAAGCCGATTTTCTTTGCCCATCGAGGGTTACCAAAGCTTTGGCAAGGTCTGGAATCTATAATTTTGCCTCACAGGTAGTACTAATGTAGTTTAGTTTCGGCTCCGAATAAATATCTAACCATATTTTTTATGAAAATTTGATATTAACAGAATTGCTCCTGATATCGCTTTTGTTATCAGTGTTATGGGATTAGATTTTTTTTTGTAACATCGTTACTACAATTGCTATCGCTATCAACGTTTTTATCGCAATCTCAATTGTTATCGTGATCGATATTTGGCGTTATCAGAATTGTTATGAAACTTTTCGTTATCGAAATTGTTATTGTTAGCAAATTGTTATTTTTAACATTAAGCGAATATGCTTCGGATGTCTATTGCTTTCGCATTCGCTTTGCGGTTTGCATACTTTCGTTACCTTTGTTAAGCGCAAAAAATAAACTCCAGAATCTAACCCAACCCGTAGCAGAATTGTTTCTATTTATAATTATTTTTTTCATTCCCGCAGTAAGCATAGAACTCGCAGCCAACACGCTTACAACTAAAAGCACCTCCCTCGGCCGTCTTAGCTAGCCGCAATTACGTCAAACGCCACTTTAATACATCACAGGCTCTGCGTGAAAATATTCCCGTATTCAAGTTCAAATCCATGTTTGTAATATTAATACTCACTCTTTGCCACGTTTACGCCTGGGGGGAATGAGGGTAAACAAATTTATTATCAGCTCGCACGTAGCCCATTGTGCTGTGTGACTTCAAGCTGAATGCGTTTGGAATTTTAAGTATCATTTTCTAAAGCTTTTCAATACAATTCCCATATCTTTATCCCTGCTAAATCCGGCACATATATATGCATATGTGTATGTATGCGCATTAGCAATAAATAATCCCCATTATGCTACTGAACAGCCGAAAAGTGTCGAATGGACAGACAATCGACTGATTATGCATAGATATTTCAATTCCTTGGAATTTGTAAATGACCGCTCGAAAATGCGTCGTAGGTAATGAGGCATTGCCATAGACGAGCTACATAAGGCATTTAAATGGCCTAGAACGTGCGTCAATTGCATTTATTTGTTGCATTTAGATTTTAATTACGAAGCTTCGTCGTACTGTTTATGCGTCGCACTAATGCAATTGCACACGAAATGCACACAGATTGCTTCGTTATGTGGGTAAGCGCGTAATTAAGGCGCGGGGCTGGTTGTGGGTGGGGTGTTGTTGGTTAGTGTTAATTTTTTTTGTTTTTATTTTTTATTTTTATGTAGTTGGAGATATGTAGTAGTGGAATTTCTTAAAACGCAGCACGAGTTTTCTGCGCCTTGAATGCAACTGAGTCACGCACACAGAATTGTTGTCAGCCAACTATGCACAAATCTACGTTATTGGCGCCTTTTGTTTATTCTAATAGCATGATTTTATTTTGATTTCAGTAAGTGCGCTCGCTCTAAGCTACATATGTACAAACGTATGTACTTAGTGCGCGGTGTGGCGCTGTTTCAGTGGTACTAAACGAAAGACTTAAGACACGAACTTGCGTGGGTTGAATTTGCCAAGGCTACTAAGTATGTGATTGCGAGCTTGTTTTTCTTTTACTATTTTGTTTAATTGAATTAAATTCATTGCACTCTAACTATAAGGGTATTCACTAGAGCTCGTAAGCGTAATAACGGTTAAATTCATTTTAGGTGGCCCGCAGGATATAATAATAATATGGTTCATACCAGGGATGTTGCGAATGTGGATTTTTAGACATCCGCGGATGCGAATGCGGATGTTTAAACGCTAACATCCGCGGATGCGGATGCGAATGCGGATGTCAAGAATTTTTATACCTAATCGCACTTGTGCACAAGGGTATTATAACTTTGTTCACATAACGGTTGTTTGTAACAGGCAAAACGAATCGAAATAAACATAGACAAATGTATACATGTATTTAATGATCAGAATGAAAAGAAAAATCGATTAAGCGGTGACTGTCTGTCCGTCCGTCCGTCAGTCTGTGCACACGATAACTCGAGTAAAAATTGAGATATCTTAACGAAACTTGATGCATGCACTTCTTTTGGGCATAGGACGGATGGTATTGAAAATGGGCAAAATCGGACAATAACCACGCCTACCTCCCATATAACGGTAATTTTCAGAAATATGAAAACTGCGTTATTTTAGTAACTACTGAAGATTATGCACTCAAAATTGATATTTACAATCACTTTTAGGCAAAAAATAAGAATATTATAAATTTTTGGAAAATGGGCGCAGCCACGCCCACTTATGATTACATGTGTATACCTTGGGAACCGCTCCGCCAATTTCTCCCAACTTGACACAGCTGTTGGGCCTTCACAAAACATACCAAACGGCTGAAAATTAAAAAAATCGGATAATAACCATGCCCACATCCCATATAACGGTAATTTAGAGAAATACGAAAGATTCGATAAACCAGTAAATACTGGAGCTAATTTATTCAAGATTGATGTTTGCAACAATTCTTTAGCAAAAAATACGCTTATAATAAAATGTTGCAAAATGGGCGTGGCACCGCCCACTTATGATCACATATATGTATCTCGGTAACCGTTCGATCAATGTGTACAAAACTCGGTATGATTATTGTGGCTGCCACATAGAGGCAAAACGTTGAAAGTTATCGAAATCGGACTAAAATTACGCCCACTTTTTCATAACGGTAAATTTCAGAAATGCTTGAAACTTCGATATTTCAAAATTTAAGGACGCTAATTTTACCCAAACAATCCCTTGAATAGAAGTAACATTATTATTGAATTTTGGAAAATGGGCGAGATGCCGCCCACATATATCTATATAAGTTTATCTCATTATATCTAACTGAACGTTCTATCGAAGATGTTTGAAATAGCGGTAACCCCACCACTGCTTACCATGTTGCGGTAGCTTTAGGAAAGGTGAAAATCATATATTTAATACTTGCGCCGGGTATTTAATGTTCGGCTCAGCCCGAACTTAGACTTTTTTACTTGTTAAGAAATAATTTAGGTGAGCAAATTAGGTGATTTCGTTAAATAAAAAATGTAAAGGTTAGTAATTTTTAATATTTTTTTTTTAGTACTTTGAACTTAAAAATTGGATTGGATACAATGCCCAATAAAAAGTTTTTAAAGGGTCGTAATTCAGGGCCGCTAAATAACTGCTCGCTCGAGGCGACACACTTGAAAAACTTGAAACTTGACAAAATTGTAAATTTTTTTCGATTGACGCTGCACCAGTCGAGAGGATTTTCAGTTATATTTTTTTTTTATTGCGGTGCAATAATTCTTTTGTGGGCTGCAAATGTCGGATGTATCCTCCTGACTTTCATCTTCACAATCTAGTATCATGGCAAGATCGTTGTTTAAACACCGTTGTTTTCCAAAGAATTCTTCATTCTCATTCTTTTGGTTGTTTCTGAATTTGGAGAACCTGTAATGTCAACAGCGTTTTTCGATTATAGTTTTTGTAATTCATTTTTAATCCTTTTTTCTGTGACTGGCCAGATATACGTTTTATCAGTGCACTTGCACAATATTCCAGGGACCGAAAATAACAGTTATTTTTTACCAGTTAAACTTGGCCTAATATATTTTATTCCGAAATAAAAGTTTTTTCTGGATAGTAAACAAACAGCTTATCAAAATTAAACAAATTTAATATCATGTGAAAGAGGACTGAAATAGTTTTTAAACAGAAATAACGAACGAACCTCTATTTATATTTTTTTATATCATTTAATACTAAAGAAATTTATATATCTGACCCAAGGTTTCTTCTATGGTAATTAATTAACATTTTTTATTGAAATATTTTTCAATAGGTGGCTTTTCTCGTTTAGACATTGCAGTTTTAAAGCTATTTAAGTCCTCTTTCAGTTGATACCAAACTTGTTTAATTTGGATAAGCGGTTTGATTATTATCCGGAAAGGACTTTTAGTTGGGAATAAAAAATATTTGGCCAAGTTTAACTCGTAAAAAAAATAACTGTTATGTTCGGTCCCTTCAATATTCGCATTCGCAAAAGATCCGCATTGATTAATGCGAATGCGAATGTAAAAATTAATGCGGAAGCTCCGCGGTTGCGAATGCGAATGCGAATATTCGCAACAACCCTGGTTCATACTACAAACAAAACATAAAATTGTACTTTCTAAACTTTGTGCAAGAGTCAATAAATTTTTAACCTTTTAATAAGATAAATAAAGTGCAAGTTTGAAGAAGCTAGGACTTACCGTGGATGTTTGACAATTTTTTACAAGCATTTTCTTTTATCCAAATAAAAATTTCGAAAATACTTTGTATGGAAAAATGTGAAACAGTTAAAAAAAATAAAGATTTGCAAAAATCAACGCGATTTTCCTGTAGCTTCAAAATTGCATTTTTTAAGGGATTACGAAAGTGCATACTCAAAAAAAAAAAATAAAAAAAAATCAGATTAAAAAGTTAAATATTTGCAAGAAAAAAAGGAAATACATAAACTATTTCATCGAAAACAGCCTATTTTATTTTAAAATAGCTGCTTATTGTCTCGAGATGTATAATAACAACTGTCAAAATGATTTGCTGTAAAGAGGAAAAATATTTCGCTTTCCAATCACTTAAATTGAGTTTAAATTTTTAAACAGATACCACCCTCTTCATAACTAGATACTCTTGAAAGAAAGCTTTCTGAAACTTTTTTTTTGTTTGGCACCTATATTCGAATATTAAATTTAATTTAATTACCAATTTTAAATAGAAATACAGCTTTTTAAACATCGTTCGTATCACACCAAAATCAAAAAATTACATTTAATTGATTTCGACTTTTAAACATGTGGCAACCCTCTTCAAAAATATTTAGAAATAAAGCTTTTTTAAACTTGTTTCGTTTGTCATCGACATTGTACTATTTCATTTAAATTATTGATTGAATAGGATTTGACTTTAAAACAGGTGGCAGTCCTTTCCAAAATATTTTCGAAAAAAAGCTTTCTTAAATATGTTTCATTTGACATCGATTGAATCGAATTTGGCGTTTAATCAGGAGGCCCTCATCAAAGTATTTTCAAGAAAAGCTTTCTTATGCCTATTTCGTTAGCCATAACCACAGTTTTATCTACTAAATATATTTATTAAATTGAATTTTACTTTTTTAGAAAGTGGCAGCCCTTTTGTAAAATGTTTTCGAAATAAGGTTATTTTTTAAATCTCATTCCTTGGATATTTTATAAAATTCCCTTGAAGTAATAATTGAACCTGAATTTAAATTTTTACAAAATGTGGCATATGTTAATCCAGGTCAAAGAGTATCAGTTTTGTTAATGATTCTCTGCACTGAGTCATCACATATACATACAAACATACATAAGTAGTTACTGGCTTACCAGACTTTGAAAAGGCCAAGTTGGGAGTTCATATCGCTACCTAAAGATGAAAAGGTGGCAAGTCCAATTTTTTCAAAATTTAGTTTTTGATGCAGAATGGCAGATAATGCGAAACTACAAAAATTGTTCGTCTCTGCTGAACAATTTAAGACATAAACTTGACACCTTTTAACGTTAAGGTAACGATATGTATGTATACACATTCATACATAAATTTTTACATAAGGTTGGTCCAAATTTGTTTTCCAAAGGTGCTAAAAAATCGTCGGTGGCAGCGAGATAATTCCAACATTTTTGGACCCCCCCCTAATGCACTATATGGCTGCAAAATTTTATTGTCTTTGCAGAAATCCAACTGTCGCCATACAACGCCCGCGCTACCATCAGCAACAAAACCAGTAGCAACTGCGGCAATTTCGCGGCGAGCACGTCTCACCAACAATGTCAATAACCACTGTATAATGTAAGAATCGTAAAACAACGGTGTTAAATTGTCGACGATTTTCATTAAGTTATTTTACGTTTATTTATTCTGCACTCTGATTTGTTTGACTTTCACAGTCGTTATAAACTAAATATAAAATAAAGTAAAAAACATTCGCATATAAATTGTTGTTTTATTTGAGTTTAGTTTTTTTGTAATTGTTGATTGGTTATTTGCTTTGCTGCGGCATTCGTTGCTTCTATTGAACATTTACACTCCCTCACGCACGCATGCGCGTGCAGACGTATACGCTTCACATGCGCAATCCAATCACCACCAGCAATTTGGCGTGCTTTGACCCCTACGCTCACTTCAATGTTGGCGACAAGTTTACGTCTTTTGCAAGCATTTCATTTTGACACAATCGCACTGCTGGTAATAGTATTTGCGGTAAATACTTATACGCTTATTTATAGCATAGCTGCTGCAATTAATCGCATTTTATTGTTGTGGTGGCTCCCAGCGCCCACAATTTTAGCACCAGTAGCAACAGCAACAGGCAGTCGTCCGTGGTAGGCAATTGTGGTGGTACGTGTTTGTGCGAAAACGTTTTGAAAATGAAATAAATCTTCATTAAAAATGGATGTAAAAATTTATTAAATGCTTTGCAGAAAAAGGCTGCACCGCAAATTCTTAGGCATGAAGATTAGAGTTTGTTGAAGCCATTAAATGGTTTTAGAAACGCATTAAGATTATATAAGCTTATTAACTGCCGCCAGAAACTAATAAAATATTTTAGTGAGAGACAAAAAAAAAAGTGTTAAAAAAGTTTGATTTACAGTCACCGAAACAACGTGTTCATGTGCTGGCTTTTTTGTTTTAATATTCAAGTTAAATTTTTTTGTTATTCTGCTATACGAATATTCTCCACGCTTTAACCAAGACCATATAAATCAAAGTTTCAAACTTTATATAAAATTTAGGAAAATTCAACAAATTTTCATCAAAATTTTAAACTTTGTAATCTGACACCCAAATTCATAAAAAATAAAGAAGACTTTAACTGCTCTTTATAAATCGAAAATTTGTATGAACAAGTCACTTTATAAAGCTTTGTAAACCTATTTTATTTTTTATGAATAAGGCCATGAATCTTTAGAACATTTTTGGGAGTACAGTTTTAAGGTCCATACAATTTTAGGCAAACAAAGTAAAAGTTTCAAGCGGCTAAAAGATGGCGTTGATTTTTAATTAATTTATTTTTTTTTGCTGACGGTGATACTTAAAAGCACACACTTTTTACCTTCCTTTTATTAGATCGGGATGTAACTATGTAATATTGATGCGCCTAAAAGATGCAGCGATTTCTATTCTCAAGTTACATACCTGATGACAGTACGAATGGCAATTATAATAGGGAGGTTTTAGTTTTTTAAACTATAATTTTTTTTTTATTAAAATCGTTGTCTGTCTTCTTCTAATGTCAACCATGCATAGTAAACACTCATGGCGCGACGTCTTTATATTGTCTCTTCGCAATCTACTAATTCCTTTGCGCAAATCATAATAAACAACCACACATACATAAGTATTTGCATAAAAATTACGCAACAACTCGCTATAAATCGCAGCAACCAATGATGCTATTACATAGAAACTTTACGACCTCTTCTTTGCAAATTTGTTTAAGCAATTTTCTGTTTCTTACCTTCCCTCAGCCACTAGTAACCAGTGTTGCCACAACGATTTTATTTTTTTTTTAACCAAAATCGCCAGGAAAAGTTACAAAATGGAACAAAAACTTACCAAATTTAGTTGATGCGCTGAACTATACATATTTATATACTTCCCTGCAGGCAGTGGCGTTAGCTTATACCTGCGGTGACCATTCGTACCAATTTTGGCGGAACAGGGACAGGAATTAGGAAAGTGCCATTTTAGCTTTCTTTGGATATTCCCCTTTCGATGTGTATTCCTTTTTATGAAAGTGTGGCTCGTT
>NW_023460036.1:0-43630 GCF_013731165.1 Rhagoletis pomonella
ACTTAACTGGCGAATTTCAGTAAAGCTATAAGTTGAAAGAACTTGACGGTAAACCAATAAATTTGTGCAACTCGATAACTATCGGTTAATTTCGACAACTCAATAAACATTGATCAATTTGAATAATTAGATACATTCCGATAACTCAATAAACTTGGTGAACTAACTAAATTTCGATAACTATAAACTTCGATGATTCGATAAATTTCGATGACTATAAACTTCGATGGCTCCATAAGTTTCGATAACTTGATAACAGAATTTTATTGTTCGCGTGTGCCGCAGTAGATCGAATGCCGAACTTTACGTCGACAGTCGGGTCCACGTAACCGTAACGATCGAGATTTATATCTGGCCAAGGACTATCACTCCAGCAATACTTCCCAAAAACTCCTTGGGGAATTTGTATGGTGTTTCAACAACAACAACAATAGCTTTATTACAAGTCAGTTTAGTGCACAAAAACAGTGGTGTGTGCTTTTACCAGACCCACCTGAATTCGAATCACGCTCATGATTTCGAGTAAATTTCGAATTTTTTGCCATTTTTTCGGGTTTTCACAATTTTGATGGCGTACGAGTCAAGCATATATGAGATTGGGATACGTGTCGGTAGGTGGATCTGGTTAAATACACAGACCACTTGTTTTTTGAACGCCAGTGTAACTGATTTCTTTAATCAATCGAAAGAGGATTAAAAGAGCTTTAAGATTATGTGATATCTTTAATTAAAGGGGGTTTCCACCGGTCTAAAACTCAAATTAAATTCAATCAAGCAGTTAAAGCAACTTTTACATGTAAGTAGGGATGACAGCGATTAATAATTTGAATAAATTAATCGATTATTTTTGTCCAATTCACGATTTAATTGTATCGTAGTTTTGTTTTTCATTGATCGATTATTAAAATAGTGGTAAAAATATTTTCAAGAAATATGAATTCTGTAGCTGTCTAAAATTGCAAACAGCCGCAAGATTTGCCAAGTTCAGAGCATAAAATAGTGTAAATAGTTGTGCATGTAAGCCCATTGTAAACGCTACAAGACTAAGCGCGGCAACGTTAAAGGCCCTGCACACGCATTTATTTATCGGAAAAATGTTTTCGTGAATACTCACTGTAAAAAGTGCCTTTAAAAATTCGATAAATCGGTTATTTCTCAATAATTGCAATTATTTTTTTTTTGGCTTGTGATATTAATTAATCAATTATTTTATTTTTTTCCATCCCTACATGTAAGCGAAAGGTGTTTAAGAAAGCTTATTTAGAAACCGTTATTTAAAGAGTTGCCAACGGTTTATTACAATTATTACAATACGGATATTAAACGAAACAGCTTTGAGAAAGCTTTATTGTGAAATTATTTTGAACAGAATTTCCACTTATTTGAAAGTGAGATTTTATTTAATAAAATATTACAATGTGGATGTCAACGAAAGATGCTTAAGAACGTAATTTTGAAGAGTTTTCCAACTGTTAAAAAATTAAATTGAATTTAGGCGAACATTTGCATTTTTCCTCTTTAGAGCAAGTTGTTTCTTTTTATATTTAAATTGCCAATTTAGTTGATGTTTGACACATTCACTTTGCTCCGGAACTTTTATAAGTTGCACTATTTTCACTACGTTAAAAAAAAAATGAAAGACTAATATGCATTACATACTTGGCCTTAAGCTGCTTTTACCACCATCATAAATTTTAACTAAAAATATATGTAGTTCTGCACAAAGAAAAACCTAAAGGAAAAAAACGAAAAGTAAACATCTTTAACACGCGCAGTCAAAACACTAAGAAGGGCATTTGGGTCTCATAGAGAACTTAAAGTAAATTTTTGCTGCCAAACAAAATAGAGAACATTTTTGCCTTGACTAAAAGGCATTCCTGCAATTACAATTATGCCCTTAGTGTGTGTAGTAATGATAAAAAACATAGTCAAATTACTGGATAAAGGAGATGAAAAGCAAGCAGCCGAGGAGCAAAGCTAACGACAACGTACGTAGGCTACACGCATATACTACTACACCAAGCAGCCATACGAACATACTACTTACACGCTCACTTTGGCATAAACGTAAACATAACTGGAGGCGTGGTGGCCAAGGAGCAGCAAGGATGTTGGGGAATGTGGGCAAATTATTCTTGAAGCAGCGGCAAGACAAGTATGTTGGAAATGCTTGTAGGCCTAAAGCGAAATGGAGAAAATAACAAACTACATGTTAGCAGCTTAAAGATATGCTCACAACTACATAAGTATATCGTCGTTTAAAGTACAAAACCGCGTATCTGACATTTGTGCCAAAAAAGATCTGTGCTCACCGTAAGCTCCTGATATGAAACGCTTATCCACTTATACTAAAACTAGCTGGCTTGGTATGTGCGAGGCTTCGCAAAGCGCTGAATGTTTAGATATTAAATAAGATGCGATTGACATCTAAACAGATTGCAACCCTATTAAAAAATAATATATAATTCCGCATCTGGAGGCCAAGCCCTTTCATTTGACACCTCATTTCTTGTAATCTAACGAACAGCCCCCATTTTTTTTCGCACAGGTTGCAACCCTCTTCGAAAAATAAAACCTTACTGCAATGCGGAAGGTCACGCCTTTTCCTTTGACACATCATTTTTTTTTAATTGAAAGAACTGAGCAAATATAATGTCATCAAAAAAAAAAATGCCCTCGTGTATTATATGTACATATGTACATAGTTTTTAAATAGGTGGCAACCCCACTCAAATAAAAAATAAAAACTTATTGCACCTATAGAGACCATATCCTTTCACTGGGTACCCAGTGTTTAGTCCAACAAATGGTGAAGATTTTATAATTTTTAAAAACTGGCAACCCTACTCAAAAAGTAATACATTATTGAACATCTAAAAGCTGAGCAGCTGAGCCCTTTTATTTGACGCCTCATTTCTTGTAATGGCAATCCTATAGGAATTTAAAGTACTAAAGATAATATTCCTATCAATACAGATTATACTTAACAAATCTCGTGCAAATAGTTTTTGAGATTAGCGTGATCTAAATATCTTGACTTTCCCTTATACAATGTATAGAAGATAGTAATTTATAAATAGATGGCAACCCTATTCAAAAAATTAAAGTTTTTGTACATGCGAGGGCCAGGCCCTTTCATTTGGTATCACATTTTGTAAACCAACGAACGGCAAAAATCTTTTAATTTTTTAATAGGTGGCAACCCTACTAAAAAAAATAACACATTATTGCACATGTAGAGGATAAGTCTTTTCGGTTGACAGTGACGGTGCAGAACTGATGCCTACGCTTACTATGATTGAACATAGTTACTTTATAAACAGGTGGCAACCCTATTCAAATAAAATAAAACGTGAGTGCTTTTCTAGAGGCCAATCCCTTTCATTTGATACCTCATTTTCAACGAACGGATGCGGATCTTATCATTTTTTAGACAGTTGGCAACCCTATTAAAAATCTAAGTAAAAAAGGTCACTCTCCTGTCGATACAGAGTATAGTAGAGAAAATCTCGTTAAAATCCGTTCAGTAGTTTTCGAGTTTACCGCGCACAAAGAATCTCGACATTCCTTTATACTGTGTATAGACATAGATATGGGTAGTTATGTAGATATAAGAAGAAGAGATAATTAGGGGTAAATGAGAGAAGCGTTTTGAAATAAGACAAGTGCTACTCTCTCCTATAAAATTTCGGCAACCTCATATGCGAGGTTTTGCGTTTGCTTGATACGCGGTTTTTTACTTTAAGCGACGATATACATATATTTGTACATATATATCTGCATACATACTTATGTATGTATTAATAAGTAAGTAGTAGCTGCATTGACTTATCTATACTTTTGTATTTTCTGCTTATATTTCGCGATGACTCCGTGACCAATTGGAAAGGAACACGCGACTAATACTCGTATATACTACTTTTGATTTCTTTTGTTCGAGCATGTCCAAGCAAGCGCTCACTTGTATCTCTTTGTACCCGGAATGGGTCTGAAAAGGGAGTAGTCGCTTTAAAAAAAAAAAAACTTGCGCCTGCTGAGATTCGATCCGTGGATCTCAGGTATGCTAAGCCGAATACTCTATCTGCATGCCAATGGCGCTTATGAAATGTCGTTGCTTAAGAGCGCAAAAATCATTAGATCTTTAATTGGACCCATAAATGATACCACATGGAGACTAATTCTGGTATACTCTTTTTGGAGACAAGTCGCAAAATTTTTTACAGGGTCCTCTTCGAAGCTGTTATTATACATACATACAGACACACATCTTAATTGCCATCTTCGCCAACACGAAAGACGCCAAGACGAAGTGAAGCCATCGCAAAAGCAAATATAAGCGCTTCAAAGCTGACTAGCGATCAAAGGAAGCAGAAGAGGTATAGCATAAGGTGTGGTAAGAAGAAATAAAGACTGATGAACATTTTTGTTGCATTATTTAGTTGTTTGTGTGGCATTAACTAGGCGAGAGAGCAAGCGTATGCGGAAAACGCTGATTATGTGGCAAAGACAGCAGTGAAAACTAAAATAAAAACAGAGAAACAACAAAAAGCTAAAGAAAGTGATGATGACAGAGGAGAGTGCAACAAGAAATTGCTGCCACTAGCACTGACATAGTGGCATGGCCACTGTCATTGCCACTATTTGCGGGCAGCCAACGGCAGTTTGGAAAAATTGCTCAAACAAAGTCATAAGTGGAAGACAGAATGCCGCAACTGCAAAGCAGTCGTGAAACGTTGTTGTTGTTGTTGTTAGCAACAATACAAGTAGCAAAAAAAGGCAAAGCATTTTGCTGCATGCAACTCAAACTCTGCGCAATTTCGCTGCTGGCTAAATTTGTTTTGAATTTTAAGCTATTTCAAGCAAACACATATTAAGTAGTTTTGTTTTTTTTTTTCTTCGCACGTACATATGCGTAGTCTACATACATACATACGTACTAGGATGTTCGATTATTCGCCTTTTTTCGAAAACGGGTTTAAGATAGAGTAAATATTGGAATATAACTATCAAAAGAAAGAGGTTCGGGAAGGCTTACAGCCGAGAATATTTTTGTGAAAGGTTGCCACTTGTTGAAAATTTTAATTTTATTTAATTGATTAGATAAATTAAATATTGCAATATGGTTATGCAACTGAAGAAGTTTAGGAAAGGTTTTTTTTTCGTAATATAAATTTACTTGGTAATTCTATATAAACAATAAGAAAAAAATAGGAAGAATTAATTGACCAGCAAAAAAGCATAAAATGCCTTTAGAAAAGTTTACTTCCAAAAATATTTTTGAGGAGAGTTGCCACCTGTTTGAATAATTTTATTTAGTTAAAGGAATAAGATACGGTAAATACTGAATGAATACTTCTTTGAAGAAAGTGGACGATATGTAGAATCGATTTATAAGATTATAAACAAAATTGCCCGGATTAAATACCCTCCAAAATATATTAACTAACGCTCAAATTCCTAAAAAATAATGTATGCATGTTTCATAAATCGTAAATTAGTTTGAAGATCTCACTTCATAAAGCTCTTCAAATCTATTTTAGTTTTTTATGATTGAAGCCCATAAGAGTTTTTAGAGGGAGTAACAACACAAAAATACTTTTAAGGCGCAGTGAAGCCTGGTATTAGCTAGTAAAATTAATACAAAATTTTACAGTTCGATTTTAATTAAATAAATATTTAGAATTCTCTTGATTTTGGTAATAAATGAACTAGGTGGAAAACTGACTTATTCGATTGTAAACATCCAATTTACTTAGGATGGCAAAGATTAAGATTTCAAAAAAAAAAAAACATCGGTTTGGAAAAACGTAGTCAATCACCCTAATATGTACTATGTTTATAAATTTGTATCTTTTCGCACTAGACATCTACTTGTATATTAGTTACCTAACTACTTAATTTCGATAAAGAGACTGACACTGATAATGAAGCAAAATTTAATGTTAGACATAATATCAAAATTTTTAGTCATTTACCAGATTTAATTAAGTGTTTTGCATTTATGCAAGGTAGGCTGATATATAGGCAGCGGCTAGTGCTGCTTAATACAACTACACTTAGACCAAAGCTGGGAGCATCTCAGGGTTGAAAAATCTATTGGATTATATACATATGAGCAAATTTCAGGAGTTGTTTTTTTAGTGTCACTCCCTTCTCTCGGCAGAAAAAAAAACGGCAAAGCATTCTTCTTGCATAAACTTCAATTACGGGAGTACCGGAAACGAGTACCATAAAAAATAAAAATTTTTGCCTTAAAATGTTTATTTGGTTGAAAAAGTACCGAAATTACTAATCTTTTTATTGTCAGTCGAAAAAATCATTTATTCAATTTTTTCGAAGGACGGAAAAGAGCTTTCAGCATAAGTGGTTTGCAGAATTGCCCCCTTAGCTCTATATATCTGTCCTTCCGTCCGTCTATGCACGCGATAGATTGAGTAAAAATTGAGATATTTAAGTAAGGCTGGATGCCATGACGACAAAACATTTCGTCTCGAAACCAAATTGGTTAAGGAATAACAAAAAATTAATTCCAAGTTACATGATTTTGGAAGCTTTCAGAATTTTTGTCCCATCCAAAATGTATCATTCAAATCAGAGGTATATGAAGTCTTATTTGCAATTTTTATTTTATTTCACTACTTTAAAACAAACATTTCCCTTATAATTGCCCCATTTCAACTTAATCAAAACTTTATCTCAACCTCTACTAATCACTTCTAACGTCTCAGATATCCCAAAATGTTCGCCTAATTATCATTTCAGGTGAAATTTGATAAAATGGTATTACCTTCATCGCATGACTTTCGCTATGTGTTAAACACAAAATGCACTAAATCTTCGATTTTAATTAGCAGCGCACTGAGATTTTCACACCGACTGAATGCTTGTCCGTCCAGTGCGTTCATCCTCTCCAGCGCGCGCGCATGTCTCTGTGCGAAATTTAGTGCATAATTCAGTGATTTGATTGCAAATCCCACGTAGTAGCATAGCTGCGTTAGCAGAGGCAGATGGACAAGAAGAAGATAAGGAAAATGGACGAGCAAAAAAAAAAAAAACGAAAAAAGTGAAATTGCTTCAACCCAGGGTCCTGTACCTTTTGCGTAAAATTTATGACAAGCATTCACTCATTCGAACACTGAGGCAACAGGACTTGCAGACAAACATACATACACACATACCTCCTACTACCAAATGGGTCCAGCAAACTCATTCCCATTTAGCATGCAAACTGCGTGAGCTCAGTAAGTGAGTGACGCAAGGCTAAGTTGGTTATGCAGCAAAGTTATGGCTAAATAGTGGTGGGTAGGAATTGTAGAAAATTCACACTCATCAAGTTGACAAAGAAAAAGTTTTTCATTATTACATTTTGCTGTCATTTTTCTTAGAACAAGCGTGAAATTACCATGAATGTCGACGGTCGACAGTGAATCAACGACGAAGATGTAGTTGACGGCCGACACGACACTGCTGTCTAAGACACCGCTCACCGCTGCTGGCGGGCATCGTGGTCAAGCAGTGCGGTGTGCGGGCAAACAGGCAGCCACATCCAACTGATGACAAAGTGACTACATGACCTGCACTCTTCCAACGTTTATGAAGCAGATGAAGATGTGCTGGCCAGTGAGCCAATGGTTCGTTATGCACCGCAATAGCTAAGGGTATGCAAGCGACCCATTCATCGACCTCTTGGCCTTTTGTCTTTGTCCACGGTGCGTTGCCTTTTTGAATGATAAACTTCGGAGCAGAAAGTTTTTGTTGTTGCCACATCGGCTGCTGCTGTAAAGGCCGACTTTGTCGTAGCTGATACTGAGGAATCCACAATGCGTGCGCTAATCCCATAACCCGTAAACGCAAATGAGTAAGCATGGTCAAATCATTCACTGTCAGCTTTCGTGCCATGGAATGCGATGAGCATGTCCTTTTTTATTTTGCCCGTAGTCGGGGCTCAGTCCTCACACCATCCTCCAACCATAACTGGACAGCTACTGTATGTTGGTCGCGATGACCCCAACCACGTCAAGTTTACATTGCATTTAGTCATTCGTTTCGTTTGGTTCGGTTCGCTTTTATGTCATTTCATTCCACTACTTGTTTTTCTTATTTTACAAAATATTTTTCATTTTATTTATTTATTTTTTTTCTTTTACTAGTACTCCTTTTTTGCATCTGTCATTCCGGCTTAAGATAAGCGACAACTTTAAGCAAAAGGATTGCTCTGGGTGTTCGGTTGCTCAGTGCAGTGTATATGTATTTCCATGCGACTTGCACCACTGACCGTCACCTCTCCAGCCCCCACCTTTCCACCGATCCATCTTTTGAAAGGATTGAATTCAGTATCTGGCGTTCCTCCTGCTCAATGCAACGATGCTTAGCATTTTTCACTTTCTGGGTTTGGTGTGATATTTTATATAAAGTAAAGTGTTGAAAGGCGATGAGTGCGACTGCGACGGCGACGGCGCTGACGGTGACGGTGACGAAGGCGAAGACATGACAAATTCTAAAATAGAAATTCTTTTGCAAGATTCCTGAAATTGTTTATGGGTATGTTCATATGTATGTATGTATGTGTGTGTGTGTACGTTTTTTTTAGTTTTGTCCTAGAATAGAGTTCACTGCTGCCTTACAGCAAAAGATAAAGAATTTAAATTAAAAGGATATTTGACAGCATTGTCAATTTTGTCTCGTGTATCGCCTCAACTTCCAGCTACTAGTTAGTTGCCTGCTTTGGCGCGCTTTGCTGCTGAGCTGCTTGCCTGCAGCCGACGATGCTGTCCAAATGCGCGCAAGTCCTGTCAACACCTCGATGTTGATCCAGTTTCAGTGCAGCTACAAACTTTTTGCAATAAACTTGGTTCTTTTTATATATTTTTTTAAATATATATGTATGTACATATATATTAAAATTGCTCATTTGGAGCAGTTAAGAGTTTTGAAAGCTCAACATTTTTGAGGGAAGTTACGTTCATACATATACATATGTATATGGGGCATGTTGAGGAGAAAAAGTGTATAGTTGTATCAGTTGATCCTTTTCCACAAATATGAACTAGTAAGTTGTAGTTTACATTCAGAAATATGTATGTACATTAGGGTGGTCCAAAAAAACGCATGTGAAAAAGTAAATTAATTTTGAAATCAAAAAATTTTTATAGAGGTTGCTCAAAGCGCCCAAAGATTTCCAAGTATTTTATGTGGGCAAAAAACAACTTTTCGTAGAAATGGTATAGAATAGTTAAAAATCAATATTTTTCTACCAGAAAATTCTGTTTATCTGCAGGAGATTCCCAATAATAATACCCAATTCTTTATTTAACCATTTGTTCATCGCCACTATAATTTATAGGTCCGCCAAAAACCCACAAATACCCCGAAAAATGCAATGGGGCGACCAATAAAAAAATGGTTAGTATTAAAAAATTGTTAAATAAACAATTGGGTATTATAATTGAAAGTCTCCTGAAGAGAACCAGAGTTTTCCGATCGAAAAATATTGATTCTCAAGAATTCTATACCATTTCTATGAAAAATTGTATTTTTCCCATATAAACATACATGCAGAACTTTGAGCGACCTCTAAATATTTTTTGATTTCAAAATACAAAAATAGGGGTCTACTTTTTTCGATATAGAACAATCCTAGTGGGTGAGAGCATTACAATTCCGACTTTACTGTTTTTTGACCACCCTAATGTACATATGTAGTTCACCTATTTGGCTGAAAACAATTTGTGTAGAAAATATTTCCCGCAAGTAAGACTGGACTGAATAAACGACTGATGAATCAAACTTTAGCCGCCATCGATACGCCAACAGTTAACAAGTGGCGAAACTAACGAGATCAATGAGGTGAAACCAAACTCACCATCGTTTATCGCTACTTGCTAACTTTGTTGCTGCTCTCACATACATACATACATACAAAATTTTTCGTTAAGCGGACGGAACTCAAATATGTATAGCAAGCAGAGAGGTAACGCATCGTAGGCGGCTATTACAATTATTTCCGTATGTTCGTCCATCATAAATTGACGAGGTGATTCTTTGGTAGCTAGTAAGAGAGATGGAGATAAATATTTCCTGGAAATTTATGAAACTTTGGATATTAGAGGCTTTGAAACCGTCTTCCAAAATAACAGTCAAATTAAAAAAAAAAATAGAAAGAGGTTTCGATATATCGTAAAAAGGCATGGAAGGATTAAAATATATATGGAATTTTTCGCACACACTCTATTTGCCTTTCACCTATAAAACCATTTTCAGCACTGAAAATTTGCATGGGTTTTTTGTTGTAAACAGGCACGGCACAGTAGGCCAGAACACTGAAAAAGTGGCCAACATTTTTTGCATGTGAAATAAATAAATAAAAATATTTTTGTGGTATAGCTTATTATCCAAGGTATACAAATAGCAGGTGTCCAGAAATTGTAAAAAAAATCCGGGAAGACTCGTTTTTTGGATTTTTTGAAATTTTAACAGCTTTAAACGTAATAACAATCCGACGGATTTGTTCTACTTTTTCCCATTCTCTTTGATATTTTCTGTAGAAAGCTTCTGGAAAAAATTTTTAAAGCAGGGTTGCCAGGTATATTAAAATTTACAATTATTCAAATACTCCACAGCATAAGTACTTCAATTTCTGTGGTGAAAAAAAAAACCGTTTGAAGAGGAGAAAAAATAGATATTTTGGAGTGGCGTAACAATTACGTGTATTGAATAAATGTAAGCTTATTTAATATCACAAAATGGGTATCATTAGGAAGGCGTTTGAACAGGTTTCAACATTAACATGTTGCTTATCTATAAAATAAGAAGTAAGATATTATTTTGATTATTTAATTTATATTATTTAAAGAAATAAAAATATGAATTGTATTTAAAAGAAAATTAAGGATTGGCTTCTATGTATTTTTTTAACAAATGATTTAATTTGATAAATTGATAAATGTATTTTAAGAAGTCTTTCAAAATTTTTCCTGTTATTAGCCTACAAATTGCCACACTTGCAGTATCCAGGGCCTGCCACGAGCAGGTTCCAGGAATAAAGCACCCCGCATTTTTTTTTTTAATTTTCAAAACTTTTTATTTTTATTTTTTTTTTAATTTTAACTATTTTTTTTAATATTTTTAATAATTTTATTAATTCTTATGTATTCTTCATCATCGTTACAATCTTGTGTAAATAGAAACATTGACAGTTTAATACAGTTCAGATGATTTTTTTGGAAAAAATTATAGCTGTTTTTTTTTTGTCAAAAAATGCCGTACTAAATTAAAATGGTTTTAAATCAATCAAAGTTTAAAATATGCATAAACAACATGCATTTATTTTAAAATATGCGCAAAAAAATAAGTAAAAACAGGCACTTTTTACAAAATATGCAAACATATGCGTTTACGGTTGAATGCCATTTTAAAGGAAATCTAATGATTCGTGCAGATAACTTAATAATTTCCATTTGAAGAAACACAATAAAAACATGCATTTGCATGCGATTCATAGCCCTATTTAGTTGTGTGAAATATATGAATAGAAAGGAAGATTACCCATACGCCGTGTATAGCATGAACAAAAGACACGAGATCACGCACGAGATCTTACGAACATATTAAAATGTTTCAATTATCATAAAATTTTGTTTTCGCATACTTCAAAGTATCTACATTATTTAAGTTTATTATTTTAAAATTTAAAATAATATTAGTTGTTGACCACGTTTTCCGTCTTCTGGCCCACTGTGCACTGGCGTTAACTGATTCCAGTAAAAAGTCCCAGTAACTGGAAGGTAGGTCTAATAAAACTGGACAGTACAACTTGCATAGTGTAGACGACCAATTCAATGGCATATCGGTGCTTTCAGAGCCTCCCACGGTGAATTGATATTTCTGGGCTTTACATATAGGAGAGTGGCGATGTTTTTTTCACATTCAACATTATTCATCAGTTAATCAGAGATATGTATCACAATGTCAAACGAAAGATTATTTTAGTTTCAAAATATTTTTGAAGAGGGTTGCCACATGTTTTAAGAGTCGATTTTAGTTAACTAATAGACAAGTTATATGAAATGTTAAAAAAGAGTGTCTGGCCAATTCGTCGGAGTATTTTTTTTGTTTTTTTTTTTTTTATTTATGTTACCGCATAACTTTGGACCTCGTTAACCGATTTCTATAATTCTGGTACTCTGAAATTTTCATATGGGAATTAAAGTCGGTTTTGCCTTTTGCTTAAAAATTACTCATTATTTTTTCTCGTAATATTCCTACTGTAAACAAAAAAAAAAAAACTTGTGCAATGAAGAATTTATTATTTCGGTCATATTATATACCGTAAACTTACTGAACAATGACACGAAAAAGCTCTGGTAAATTTTATTCATGCCAATTTCGGATGTTCAGTACGTACATATGTATATAACTACAATAAAAGCAACAACATATTGTGACGTCATTATTCACATCTATGTGTGTATGTATGTATGTATGTATGTATATGACGAGCTTGGAGAACTTTCCGTAAATACACACTAACACTGTGTCCAGCGTAAACACAGGCACGATTTTGCGATGCGTGCGAGCAACGTACTACCCGCAAAATCGTGCGTGGAATGCTGTAAGTGTACAATTACAACGCGATTATACTTATTGTAACTTATTATTCGGCGTGAAATGGCTTCGTATGCGGCAGTTAAAATATTTTTATTCGAAAACAGTTTATTGACATTACTTTTCTAACTTTGTGGTAATTAAAACACAAATAGTAAAAGTTTTTTTTTTGTAAAGTTTATTTTTGCAGTGGTTCATTTACATTTTGAAATGTACATACACCTTACACGAAGCTGACGAATCGGATCCAACTTTTTCATGAATGGAAGAAGCGACCTCAAAAAGAGTGAATTTTCATCTTCTGATGCTTCGAGTAAAGCTAGCTGTTTGGTTTCGATATCTAAAAGCCTAAGCTCAACGGCATTTCCATCTTGATGTTTGTCCTTTCTCTTTCGACGAACAGACAAAGACCTGAATGAAGGGCATGTTTCAACGAAAGTTAGTTCGGAGTTCTTTACTTCGGAATTTGACACTTCATTATCTGTTTTAGTAGCATTAGTATTTTTTGCCACTATTTCAGCATTTGCCACATTATTATCGGCTTCAGTTGCTGTAGTTGAATCTTCAAGCACCACCGACAAATTTCTAGCTGTTTCTCTTGGGAGAATTGTATCTCTAAGGAAAAGCAGGCTTTTGAAATACCGCCACCTCCCAGTATATATAGTTGCTTGGTCTTGTGTGTCGCCCGATTTGCCTTTTGGAATTTTTTTCAATTCCTTACTGAACTGGTCTCGCAAATTTCGCCACTTCTTTTTAGCATCTTGCTCTGAAAAAAAAAAAAAATTTAGATAAATTGTTTTCTCATTCAGGATATTGAAGTCATCAGTTGATTCTATAGTTAAAGAGGCTTGCAAGGACATTTGCGAAGCGATTCAAAAGATATGTGCCAATCATCGAACATTTTGAAAGGGTGTCAAAAGATTATTTTCAAAAGTGAAATTTTCCCAATTCTTTGGGAGGTATCGGTATAGAATTCTCGAAAACCATAAGTTTTTGATCGGAAAACTCTGTTTTTATTCAAAAGATTCCCAGTAATAATACCCAATTACACTGGTCTACAAATTTCAACTTTTTTTCTGCGAATAAGACGGGACCTGGTGTTTCTGAACGGATTTTTCGTGCTGAACACGAATCCGGGGTCAAAAATGTCCCATCACGTCACGTTAGGGGTTGAAACCCCTAAAAACAGCGTTTTTGGCCATTTTCGAAAAATTATAGAGCTGAACCCTGACGTGGTACAAATTTTGCATATATCAGAAATTAAAGGCTAAACCGTGCCCTTTCGAATGAGCGAATTGATCGCGTGCACCCTTAAAGCAGGGGGTGTATTTGTGTTTAGGGGTGCAGGAAAAATTGATCACAGAAAGAATTTAATCTTAAACGATCATAGAAAATTAATAATGCCAAGGTTTTAACTATATTAAAAGTCGCTGATTACGAATCTGCAGTTAGATTTTAAAAATTTAAGATGACGGGTCGAATATGGTGGATATAAAAATTGGACTCCTAGACACAAATACACCCCCTGATCTAAGGGTGCATGCGATTAATTCGGCATAGGGCTCATTCGAAAGGGCACGATTTAGCCTTTAATTTCTGACATATACAAAGTTTGTAGCACGTCAGGGTTCAGCTCTACAATTTTTCAAAAATGGCCAAAAACGCTGTTTTTTCCTGCACCCCTAGACACAAATACACCCCCTGCTCCAAGGGCACATGCGATCAACTTGGCATAAGGCTCATTCGAAAGGGCACAATTTTACCTTTAATTTCTGACATATGCAAAGTTTGTAGCACGTTAGGGTTCGGCTCTACAATTTTTCGAAAATGTCCAAAAACGCTGTTTTTAGGGGTTTCAACCCCTTTTTTCTCGAAAACGTGACGTGATGGGAAGTTTTGGACCCCAGATTCGTGTTCAGCACGAAAAATCCGTTCGGAAACACCAGGTCCCGTCTTATTCGCAAAACCCTTGTAGACCAGTGTTATTTATTTAGCCATTTTTTTCATAGTGACTACATTTTATAGATCCGCCAAAAGCCCAGAAAATGCAATGACGGGATAAATAAAAAAATTTTTTAGTATTAAAAAATGTTTAAATAAACAATTGGGCATTATTATTGAAAGCCTCTTGAAGAACCAGAGTTTTCCGATCGAAAAATATTGACTTTTGAATTCTTTACCATCTCTACGAAAAAATTTATTTTCCCATATAAAAATACATGGAAAACTTTGAGCAACTTCCAAATATTTTTCAGTTTCAAAATAAAAAATAGGGGTATATATTTTCGATACAGAAAAATCATCAAATGCCCACCCTAGTGCGCTATACCGAGTGGCACATTTAAAATTTGAGTGAAAGCAATAGAAACTATCGTTCTGAATGCTGTTCATATAGTAAAAGCCGTTTGCCTTCTACGCAACATTGTAATTGATATGGAAAAGGAAGACGATTTTCACAATAATTTTGAACAAAATTCAAAATTTAGGAATACAAACGGCAACTTAGGAGCTTCCGGAAAAAATAATCACCCACCACGGGAAGCAGAAATTAAACGTTCTATATTTGGCGACTACTTTTCAGTAAATAAAATATAAAAATTAAATATTATTTAATTTGAATTCAACATTGTTTACAATAAACAACACAAAATAATTCAAATTTGTTTACCTACTTGGAACCCCAACATTTTTGTAACAACTTCGTTCCATTCCTCTTCCGCACTTCGCCTGTCTTTGTAGCGGCAATGGCTTTTATTCCACAAAACACTTCGCTTTTGTATTTCTGAAATGAGAATTTCCATCTTCATTGCTGAATTTCTCGTACGATATTGCGGGCAAAATCAAACGACTTTGACGTCACAATGCACGCATTATCGCAAAATCGTGCCTACGTTGGACGTTTGCATTTGCCAACATATCTGTGCGTTTTTTTGATCTGCTTGCATTAAACGCACCGCAACACATTCACCGCATTTCTCGTGTCTACGCTGCACACGGCGTAGCTGTTATAAAATCCAAAGGCAATTAATTTAAAGAGAGCAAAAGACGGAAAAGTAAGAGCATGCTTTTAGGCGTTTAACAGAGCAAGGCAATAGAGAAGCAATTTTCGAGGACAATACTCAATTGTGAGCACTCGGCGTACCGTCAAGAGCGCACAAGCCCTAATACATCCGAGTCGCTAATTCGAAAATTTGTGCTCGTGTCAAGAGCGGATATTGTAAATGCTTACAAAGTGCAATACAGAAAATAGCAGAATGACAGGAAATGGGAAAGCAGCAGCAGCAGCAGCAGCGTCAACTTGAGTTTATGACATCGGCAATCGGAACGATGTTTCAATGCAAATGAATGACGATGAATTGTATGTATGTATGTATGTAAGTAGAGTGTGTAGAGTGGCGCAGTATATGCCGACGCTGATGCCATTGCCGATGTTGCTGCAGTTGCAGTTGCAGCGAGATAGGTGGCTGGAAATTGCAATAGTAACAACAATTACTAAATAATTATGATCATCATAAAAAGCTGTGCCGCAGCACGTTGACAATCGAACAGAAATAAGTCAACGTTCGAATATGTCGGGTCATTGTGCCTGCATTTGTGTGTGTGCGTTGCCATAAGACAGCCAGCCAGCCGGTCGATTTAACGGTGTTTGTTGCTGGTTGCGTTTACGTGTGTGTGTGTGTGTGTGTGTGTGTGAGTGTACGCGCAGCAACTTAAAGAATCTAAGTAAGAAGTAAATTATGACACGAAATGTGCGCTTATTTGGTTAATGCAACCTCCTGTGGATGCTGTAGGTACTGATTGCAGAATATGGCGATTTTTATTGAATATGGTTTTGCATATGCCCTGGCGTATGAGCAACTTTTGCTTTAGCTTCCAATACCTTATGTTGAAGCATCTTTTTAACTTCAAGAAGCTTTAAAATTAATATAGAAAATTTAAAAATTGCTATTAAAATGCTTGAAAAGACACACATATATGACAATTATATCCACTGACACAAACTCTGCATACGACCTGCTCATAACCGGAGTTAGCTACTGGGGCTGTCAGCAAAGTACCGCTACAGTAGCACAGCAGCACAACAGTTAAAAAAAAAAAAAAAAAAAAAAAAAAAAACCTACACTATTGTAAGCATAAAAGGAAATTCGAAATTCGCAGACAGGTCTGCGCTGTTTTTTCTCATTTAATTTTTTTTTTTCATAGCTGCAACGCCATCATTGTCGTAGTCCTTCGTGCCTACATGGATGTACAAATATTGCGTTTGTTTGTGCAGTTGTTGTCGTGTGTCGGCGCGGTCGTTGTTGCCATCGTTGAGCTGGTCGTTGCCGTTGCCGTTGCCGTTGCCATTACTGGTGGCGTTACAGTGGTGGTCGTAATGGCCAAAGCATCGTAGTCGTTAGTCGTTATAGTCTCGTAATAGTTGTCGCTATTGCATGCACTTGCTGTTCTTGTTGTTGTTTTTACTATTGTTTTGCTGTGGCATTCGTGCAGCATTCATTCGCTCATTGATTGCTGTATGAGTAAAAGCGAAACAAAAAAAATTAAATAAAAAGCAAAAGAGACTCTAAAAAAAGAAAGAACAAAAAAATAATAAATAGTAAGCATCGGCTTGCCAACGTTTTCGGTGATCGGCAAAAAACTTGCGATTCTTGTTTGCCGGTAGCTTTTTCATTGCACTCGCATAGTTTCCGGGCTGCTGCATTGTCGCAAGGGTAACAGTATCAACAAGAACAACAACGAGAACATTCTGCGCATAAACAACTAATATTTAAAGGCACACTTTAAGGCGCTCGAACAGTCATAGTATTTTTAAACGAGTGCACAATCAATTTCCGAATAGTAGCAGCAGTAGCGGCGATTTGTGATGCTGGAGATGACATTAAAAAATGCTCTTGTTCTTAAAATACTCGCTCAATTTATGTCTGCCTAACACTCTTTTTTCGCTCTTGTACGACAAAAATGTAGACGTTTTACGGCTCTCTCTCTCTCTGTCTCTCGTGGAAACTGCACATAAAATACGAGCGTGAAATTTCATTATATTTCTTGTACTAGCGAAACTCAAGTGGCAGTAGTACTACGACAACAGCAGCAACAACAAAAATTTCCGAAAACAGACAAGTTCATAACGTACATGCATATGTAAATAAATATCTACAAAAAAAAATGCAACAAGAAAGTAAACAAGTCACACAAAAAATCATTCATTTTCCCCAACAAAACAGACATTTGCCGTTGCTTTTGTTGCTGAAGCTGCTTCGTTGACTTTATTTCCCCCATCTACTATTCAACGGCACATATTATGCAGGCTGTGCTCCTAGCGCGGAAGCGTCTTCGAAAAGCATTATAGTTTCTAGGCACTTTAATAACAGAAGAATGTTTAGCTCAGCTGTTTATTTAAAAAAATATATATATTACATTGAATTTTTTTTTTCTTTAAATATTTACTTATGGGTCTTTCCATATGAAATCGTCTAATTGGAGTCGCGGACCGATTTTAGATTTTACTGTAACTTAGAGGGACTCTTCTTTAGGGTCTACTATATATAAATATGAAACTTACGGAATCTGTAGCTACGGAAAAATTTGAAATCCGTTAGCGACGATTTTTTTTTTGTTTTCAGACGTTTTTATACGAAATGATTCTTATATGTAAATGTGAATAAAGCAGCTGTCTTGATGTCTAAAATTTATATTAACATAAAAGTAGTGTACCACTTTTGATACGAGTTTACCAGTTTAGCGATAATCTACCTGTGGCAGTAAAATCCAATCGTCGAACACACTTTGTATGGAAGAAAACTGACACCGTCAACAAAAAAAAAAAAAATTGTCAAAAATCAACGGGAAGTCCTAGCTACTTAAAACTTGCACTTGCTTTTGTACTAAAATTTAAATAGCAACAAAAAAAAAATTATAATTTAAAATTTTTATTTTTGCGAGCGAGAAATTCTGCCACAGCTGCTTTTGTGACCGACAACAAAATACCGTATTGCACCGATAGAAAAAAAAATGTTGTTTTATTTGACACAGTCTCATATTAACATGTAAATATTTAAATAAACTTTCCCCTAGCTCCCCCATGGGTTCGTGCCTAGATTCACCTGATCTAAATTTTCAGACCCGAAATCGAAGGCAAATAAGTTTCTTAAGGTTCTTTGAATGAGACGAGAAGACACTGATAAGTCTAAAACCTTTGCCAGAAGCGAGAGAGATTTTGGGCGACATACATATGTACATACTAAGCTTAACGAAAGCTGTTAAGGTAAGGATTTGCGATTCTTGCTGCTAAAATTCGATGGTACGCACTTTACGTATACGACCTGGCGGATTGGTGCTGAATAATTAAATCAAAGTGTCATTTAAAATGAAAGTGTTAACATATCATAACAACATATCAATAAAATCACACTGTTTCAGTTACTTATAGCCAGTTTCATATAAGCAATTTAAGTGAAAAATTATTTTTTTATTTGAATTTAATATGAAAATCGACTGGAAAAAAATATTTTTTTAATTAAATTATTCCACGTTAAAGAAGTTTCGCAGATCTGAACCACAGTTTTTCACAAGTTACTTAAAAATTACAAACCAATATTTTTAAACCTTAACGAGCTTAAAGTGTGACAATGTGTTTAAACATGTCGGAAAGTAACAAAGTAACTTGTGACTACTAACATTAGCGGCACTGAGCCTCAGAGATTACTCTCATCGTCTACGGCTGTGGGAAAGGATGGGAACACCCTTGGAGAAAGTGTATTTTAGCGGAAAACTTGAAATTTTGTTTTAGCAAAAGCAATTCCAGCTGACTTCTGGCGCAGAGTATTCAAAAATTAGTCAATGGAGCTTCCATACTCTCCTTGCTCAGTGAAAATAAGTGAAGGGTTAACAACTCAATGTTTCGTGCAATGTCGCTTTGGCCTGCGACCTATATCAACATAATTAGAAAGTATTCCGACGAAATCAAAAGCTAGCTAAAATATTTGACAACCAAATGTGAGCACACATAAAGATACATTGGAGATGCCATAGCCTTAACTTTTTCAAATAATTCCGAGCTGCCTATGATATGGCGAAGAATCATAACTAAATTGATACCTAGAATTATGGTTATGGCCTTATGGTATAGAACCAACAATCTTTTCAGAGCTGCCCATACGTTTGATCAGAAAAGCTGATTGCTATAGTTATGTTTATGGCTATGGTAGTTATGGCCCCAGCGGTTGGTTCTTAAGGTACTCATTGCCACCTTTCAGCTAGAATAGTTGTTTAAGCGCTGCTTCTGTATGATAAAGAAAAATGACCTGGAAGCATGAATTAGAGATCCATAGTGAATTTTCAACATAAGACCTCCACCGATCCTTTCATGAAGCTCTGCCGTGTCCGTAATTGACTAATACTTCTTCTTTTCAGAATCAGCTGCAGCAAATTTATCTTCAGCAAAAAATTGACATTAATAAACAATACTAAGCAAAGCTCTAAGAATTATTTTAGAAGTGGTCGAAAGTACTCCACTGATGCTACTCTCGAGTTGCCTAACAAATGTAAGCTTCTTCCTAAGTCGAAAGCGGCTTTGACCATTAAAAGCGTTTGAAAGGCGAAATTTCAGGCCAAATTTTTAGAGAAAACTGTTCTGTGATTCGTCGCTCGTGCAAAAAGTTATATTGATTTGAAATTGAGTGAAATGCCTTTGTTTATAGAATAAAGACATACCTAAGAAATTGTGAGGTGTGCTGTGAGAATGCTTTGAGTGAACGCCGTACCCAGGAGTGGTTTGCTCGATTCCGATACAAAACTCCATTGCTGATAAAGAATTGGCCGACTGAAGAGCCGCTGAAAATCACTTGGCCAATAAGTCGATAGCCCACAGAAGTTCCACGCCCGAGAATTGGTAAAACGTCATAAACAATAATGGCAAAAATGTACTTGGTTTCGAATAATTTTTATTTTTTCAAAAATTTACCCAAAAATCATTTTTATATAACTCAAAACATATAGGTATATACATAAGTAGCGTATATATTTGTACAGACTGTAATTTTTAAACTTTATTACTTAAGGTGGTAAAATTGAATGTCTTCATAAATTATGTATGAAAAAAGAAATTTTCCGATATCAAACGCTGGTGGCGGCACAGACTGATAATCACTTAAAAAAAAAAGAAAACCTGTCTGCCTCGAAATGTCATTTCAACTGATTAGCTTCATTGACTACGAAACCGCAAACTAGGTGTTTTATTAAAAAATTCCGCTGAGCCATTACAAAACCAAGAACAATTTCTACGCCACACACCACAACGAATGCCAATAAGAGTACATAAAAAAAAAAATTCAGCAGACTAAGCACAGAGTACGCTAAAAGAGCTGCAATGCAAGAAAGAACAGGACAAAAGGAAATTTAAAACAAAATTTAAAAATGATTACAAAAAAAGTACGACATATGTACGAGCGTGAAGAAGAAGTTTTACTACGACGAGTACTTAACAGCAAGATAGTAAATATGTGTTAATATGTACATATACATATATGTATGTATAAATACGTGTAAACATATGCTACAATGAATTAAAATAAATAAGACCGCTTTTCTGTACAAGTAAATATGGTTCATGATGTGTTGAAGTGCATAAGTTAAACAGAGCAAATGGTGCAAAAAACTACTATCAAATAGGGCAACAAACTCAAATAAAATAAAATGTAAATGTAATATATGTATGTAGAGACAAAAACAAATATATAAATACTCAACAAAAAAAAAAAAAAACTTTAGTTGCTGCGGTGCTTTAGTGCAGCTTTCAGTGGCAAACAACGAGTATATTTACAGTAAGTGAAAGAAGCTGAGACGAACTGACTAGGGAATGCATGTACGAACCGATGTAGAATAGAAATTATCTACATACTTACATACTCATGTACATACATACGTATGTACATCCTTTGCCTAGGCTCTTCTTCTCTTCATACGGCAGCAGAGGCAATGAGGCAAACAGCAAATGAAGCAAATACCCCTATCGCACCAGCATGCTGCTCGGTAAATAGTGCAATATTCTGTTATGGTTATGATGCACACTCATCTAGATACATACATACATAACCACATTAAAGAAAGTCAGCGTAGTTATAGTGAAAATGAGTATAGTCAAAGAATTAAAACCAATATATGCCGCAGGCACTTTTTGCTCCACACTTTTGCTGCATTATTGCTGATGATGCCAGAGAGAGTGCTGTTGATGATAATGATGCTAATATGCATTCTCGAATTGCTGTTGAAAGTCGAGCTCAATGAATGACATCTATTTTGCATATATGTATATAAGCATAAAAAAAACCGCATGAAAATAGTAGAGTACGATACAAAGGCAAAAGTAATTATACTTATGTATACATATATGTAAATGTCTTATCAAGGAGCGCAATGCTTATGAAGAACTCAATCCTGGTGCCTATGAATGAACCTTTAACGCATAGTAATATTGGCAAATCACATCCATTGAGAGAGTCGAGACAAACGGGAGTTCGACATACTCAGTGGTGCAGCAGGTCGATGCAATCGGACGACCACCACGTCACTTCACTTCTCACTTAACGGTTTTTAGTAATAACTCGACTCCAAAGGTAACCCTTTTTTAATAGTATTGCCTTTACCATTACCAATACGCATCCCAAATATGAGCCAAATAGCATCATATTTAAATATGATTTTTTAGAGATAGCTCGACTCCTGATCCACTTGGCTGGCAAATTTTATTCACTGGAAATCCCTTTACGATACCGATCATAATAAAATGTTTAGTAATAACTCGACTCCAGCTCCACCTGGCAGGTAAAATTGGGAGCTTAAAATATCCAGAGGCCCCCTCAAACACATGCAACGCAGAGATGCTTATCGTCCTCCGAAATCGGACTATGAATAAGATTGTTATTAATTAATCAATTCCAGTGCCACTTATCGGGGGTTTTTCTAAGTAAAATTTTTTCTTGGGCAAAGACAAACAACCTCGGTGTTCCACACCCAGAGCTCCTGAATGTGCGCGATTTCGAAATCTTCCTCCACCAGGAAGACGGAGAGGCTGTACGTAGTCAGCCTCGAGTGCTGGGGGTTTATCTGGACAACCTTCAGACCAGGATGTCACTGGCGGAGATGAGCTTAAGCCTCAAACCCTACCAAGCATCACTGATGCTCACCACGCCCTTGTTGGAAACCCCATCTGCAGGCTTTCACTTGCCAGCGCACTGAAGCCACGCCCTGACCCCGTTACAGTAGCTGACTTAATGGTCAGCAGAATACCTCCCATTTTTTAGGCTCTTTCGACCTCCTTTCCCGCATCTTTGTGTTTGGTGGCCTAGTGCAAGCGGTACTCAACCACCACCGCCTGGACACAAATTTTGTCTTCGGCGTCCTTCGGTTGCACGATTCCTTTAGCCTCATTCTGCTCTATCCTACCGAGGATAGATAGAGCCGGCCGATATCGCTTTTCCCGAAGTGCCTTTTTGGCGCCGAAGTTTTCGTATTTGGCTGCCCCTTGACAGCTGTAGAAAATTGTTGATTAAATGAAGGAGTACTGCGCCCCATACCTGGCATCAAAGTCTCCTCACTGTATGGAAGGAACTCCTCCTCCTTGGACAGGATCGGACTACCCAGTAGAGGTCTGTCCGTGCAGTCCTTGTTGGTCATGTTACGGGTAAGTGAGTATTTGTCATCCTGTATTTTCTTATCCGAGGCCATGTCTGTGGAGTCCTTGTTTGTCGTGTTTCTTAGGGGTGAGTGACAAACACCAGCCAGTGTCCAATAGGAACCCAGCAGAAACAGCGCCGGGATGTACTGAAGCCGATTTGGCCTGGCACAGCGACCTAGCGGGTAGAAAGGTGAAAAGGTCCGTCCTACTCACTGAGGCGACCCGGTATTAGTAAGGCACCGTAGAAATAGAGTCCGTTACCCCCGACTGCAAACGTCGCCCAATAGGCACGGTCCGCTTAACACCCTGGCTTTAAGGAAACCTCCGGACCATAATCAATAATAGTCATTTTTGGTTTTTATTTTTTTCGATCAATTTGTGATCGTTATTTTTTATATATTTTTATATTTTTCAAGCATATTGTACCAGTAATTTTTTAATATTTAATTTTGTAGTTCATAAACAATTTTAATCGGTTACATAAGGAGACTGCGACCATGATCGCTGTTGCCCACATACATATTTTCATATTTTTCGTGAAAAGTGTACAAATTTGTCGTTAAAGTGTTGAGGAGGTTTACTCGTGAAAATGTGAGCCTGGCTAGCACTGAATCTCAATTTATTTTCAGTACAGTTTTACTTGTTTCAAAATATTCAAGCAAGAATAAAGAGTTATTAAATTTCGTTAGACAAAATAAAAATGAAGTTTGAGGTAATCGACAGTGGGCAAAATAGGCATTGCTCCAAGCTTTCACTATGCATAAACATACATATGTATATGCATTTGTTCTAAGGACTGGCTCTTGTCTTGTCTGGGGTCACCTGTACTTTTCGCTTTGAAGTTAGCGCAGTTATGAGTGTAAAATAAACGTAAATGCGGTTAGAATCCTATTTATGTACATATTTGTATTTTTTTAGTGTAAGCGTTTGCACTGTTTATGCCTGTCCAAATGCTTAGATATTTAAAAGGGCGCACACATTGTATAAATATTGAAAGTGCATTTCAGGCGGCTATTTACTTGCCGCAGTTGTAGGCTACACCTCTTTGTTTGCATTGCAGTATGAAGGATATGTGTGTTCATATGTGTGCATAACTCAATTTTACACTCTTAGAGGCTACTGTTCGCCTCACATTTATACCACTTAGTGCCTTTAGTTGCATATTCATAAGCCAAACTAACTTTTTCACATCTGTTGAATATGTACATAGATTTACAACCAGAGCTGCATATGAAAGTGTTTTGATGCTGTGCATGTAGATAACCGATGTACCAATGGGAAAAATAGTAATGCATTACATGCTTGATAAATAATGCAATGTATTTCCTATGAGTTCTAGATTCTATTACAGCATTTTAATATATTCATTACTGGTAATGCTAAATTGAATGCCCCACTTTTCTTAGGACATCGCTGTGGGAAAGATAATGCTTTTTCCAACGTGAAAACGGCTGATTATTTTTTCGATTACCATACATTACATTTTCCCACTGGGTAAGTAGAAATATATATATTTGATACACATACATATGTACATACATGTGTCTGGAGCTCCTCTGTTGCTTTGACTTTTACTTAAGCTTTAATTCGCTTTTACTTGAGTTTGTTCTAAACTTGAAAACTATTGCTGTAATTAAAATGCTTGCATTTGCATGTGCACAAATTCATTTGTATGTGTGTGTATGATTCTGATCATCGTAACGTTTGTTTTCTGTCTGGATTGCTGTGCTTACGTGTGTAGTTGCTATGTAAATTGAAGTAGGGTTTCTTCTATAAAGGACTCTAAACGACAGTTTTATTTTATAATTAATTGTTTTATTTTTAATTACGGTTATCTATCACATTTTCTTTAAAGGGCCTATCAAAATAAAGAAAAGTTAATTTACCTCTGAATGTTAACTATAATGGTTCATTTCCACCAAGCCTTACCTGCAATTAAGGTCCAAAAGAAAAATTATATTACACCTCGAAGGAGGAAATGCCTCATATTGAGTACAAGCAAATGGAGGTAAAGAAGCAAAAAGTGATAAGTGATAACTTTTGCGATCACCCCATGATCAAATGCTTGAAACTTACCTAGGGAGCCTTACTGCAGTTAAGTTGTTGGTGGCAATGAGCTATTAGTATCGCTGAAACTCGATTTACGGGTAAATCAATTGAAAAATAGGACTGAACAAAAATTTCGAATTGCATTTGTTGTTATTGCAAAAAACCAAACTATGAGGTACTCTTTGGGAAATATGCTGTTATGACTAGTTCAAACATATGTTAAGCATGGAGCTTTAAGATAGATGGTAATCATACTTTCTAATAAGAATTGAATTATGCCGAAGTGACCGGGATTATTCGAAATGCCGCCATCAATCCATTTGGGGGTTTTTTCTACTAATTACATATATAGATATCATCACTTCGCCACTATTTTGCAATAAATTTTTATTTAGTTATTAGATCCAGACGGAGAAGTATAGCAAATAGTAAATATCATACATACACTTAAGTATCGCTGGGCGAAGGGCGATTTTTATTAAGGAGAGTTTTTCTATAATTTTTGCTCGAACCAAAGATCGAACCTGGGTTCCACCAAGTGCTAGTACGCATCTCTGACTATTCGGTTGTGGATGTGGCCAAGAGATGTGGTTATCGAGGTTATACACTCGGCGACAAATGAAAGTGCATCTATACCTTATTCTAATGTAATATTCGCAATTATTTTAATCAAAACAACCACAAAGCTCATTTTATAGATTTTTTGTTGCTGATTTTCTAACACGTCCAGTTTTTGAGAAAAAAATTTTGAATTCTCACAAAATGGCAAAAATGGCAAATTCAAATTTTTTTTAATATACGTTTTAATGAAAAACCAATTCGTCTGATGGACACTACATCATCTCGATGAGTTAAATAGAAATAAGTGAAAAATATAAAAACTCGATTATTCAATAGCATATACTTGTTTTTCCACATATATGAAAATCTCAATCTACGAAATTATTTTAAAAACAAACCGATTTCATGAAAAAATCCACATTACAAGACCAATATCCCAGATTCATCATTAGCCGGCCTTTTGTCTCTTAGCACTTTACGCGTTCTGGAATGAAATCCTCAAATATTTTTTTTATTGTGGATCGCATTATCATGGCTTTTCTATGGCCAGCAATAATCAACAATCATCTGGAGGTTTGATTTCCTATCATACCACTTCTCCATAATGGCAATGTTCTGGTAGAATCGTTCGCCATGTTCTTCGCTAGCGTTTTTTTCTATTAAGTTTTTTTTTATTAATTTTTCACCTCTTTCTACTCAATCCATCGATATGAGATAGAAGCCATCAGACGAATTGAATTTTTATTATTGCATGTTTTTTTCTTCGGAAAAACTAGTTAAAATTCTATTTTTAGTTTTTTTTTACAAATTTGCTATTTTTCTCATTTTTCGATAATTCTACAGTGTTTTTCTCAAAAACTGGACGTGCTAGACAAATTTTGTAAATGTACTTCAAAATCAGCATTATTATTTATTAATCTCGCATTTAAGATAATCAGATTAATAAACATCTAAGACAAGCTTTTGTTTATAGAATCGATACTTATGTATGTACAAGTAACTCCTGAGACTCCAGAACATTGTACGAAGATTCCTTTGTTGGCGCACAGTGTACATGCATATATATAACCACGAATGTATGCATGTGCTTAATGCAAAGGAATTTATAGGAATTTAAAAATATGCGTAGGAGTTACACTAAGCACCGTGCGTCTTAATACATATGGACATACATATGTACATATATATGTACATATATGGTTCACGTATATCAATTCCGTCAGCGCCTTTTCTTTGCGTGTCATAAACCAATAAACGAGCACACATGCTCATAATTTTCATTAAGTACGCTCACTTATTTAATTTATGCAAAAACCGTTTTACTAATTAAAGAATTGAGCAACTTTAGCGCAGTTCGTTTTGGAAATATCTCTCGCTTCTTTCCGCAGAAAGTTTTTAAAAAGTTTAATTTTTTCTTGATTATTAATAGCACACTTGTGAAAACACTCATGCATAGATAGTTAAGCACTAGTTGCGCATACATTAATGCTTAAATTTTTATTATTATTATTTTTTTTTGTTTCTTGTTAACTCCTCACGTACATAATAAATACAAAAAAAAAAAGTTTGTATGCACATATGGGCACGTTAATATTAACAGGCATATGAATGGCAGCTAATGCGCAACTCACACGCACTTGTACATATGCATGTACATTAGGGTGGTACAAAAAAAATATAAGCAAGGGATTTTTCTTAATTGGAAAAAACAATACCCGTATTTTTTTGAAAAAAAAAATATATATATTTAAAACTGCCTTAAACGCCATGAGATTTTCCATGTATTTTATATTGGGGAAAAACACGTTTTCCTAGAAATGGTATAGAATTCTTGCAAATCAATATTTTACGATCGGAAAACTCTGTTTCTCTTTAGGAGACTTCGAATAACAGTAACCAACTGTTTACTTAACCATTGTTTAATAGTAACAAGCATTAATGGCTCAAAAAGAAAAAATACAAAAAATGCAATAAATATTTAGTATTAAAAAATGTTGATATTTAAGAATTCTATAAAACCTATACGAAAGCATGTTTTCCCTAATTTAAAATACATGGACAACTTCATGGGCTTTGCGGCAGTTCTAAATATTATTCATTGTTTTTATAATATATATATTTTTTTAACAAAAATTGGTATTATTTTTTCCATTAAGAAAAATCATAGTTGTGAAACTTAACATTTTAAACCTTTTTGACCACCCTAATGTACTTAAAAATATATAAACTAAGTTTTATAAGGAGTATGAACAGCGCGCCAACACTGAAAGCGCTAAGCGATGACTAGCTCTGGCACACTCTGGAGTCACCGCTACCTCTCCGTTTTCACCTTTTCGACGACTTTCATGTGAATGTGGGTGTATGTGCAGTTGGAATGTCAACATTCTGCTGGTGCTGTGCTGTTGTTGTCAGTGCCGACAGTGATGTCAGTATGGCCATGCAATTCAGCTGCCGGCAGTCAAGTAGAAAAAATATTTTTAATATTCAATTAGCATACGCAAACATTTCGGTATGCTAATGTCGGCTTGTCGGCAGCAAGATCAAGTTTAATGAATTTATATGTACATATGTATGTAGCTTAGAATATGCCTATGATAATAAGTAGGCATATTGCTATATACCTATGACATAGGTCCTATGTACCTACTTATCTATGTATATGGCCCCTTGATCTATGAATGTATATATAGCCGATACAAGTGCAATGCTTATGGGTGGCATTACTTGCATTGGCTCTGACTCCGGGTGTATTTTTATTCTACTACTTTGTTGCTACTTTCATACATATGTAAGATAAGTACACACGTACATACGTATTCATATTCGTATTCAAGCCTAAGAGCCTAAGAGTATAAAAAATATTCTAAATAACGATGTCATAAGAGCACAGAATAACTAAGACATTTTCGATATCTAAAATTCAAGCTGATATTTTTCGACTTTTACCGCCAAAGATTATTTGCCCAAACCGGGCATCGAACTCCGGTCTTACCGATTGTTAAACGCCCCTTTAGCCACTCGGCTAGGGCGCACCGCGGCCAATGTAATATGTATATTGATGTTATTAGTCACTTCCTTATACAAAAATTTATATAAAACCACATAAGTATGATGGAGTAAATACATTGGTATGCATATATATGTATGTATATTTTCACGCATCCGGGTTAATCGCATGGGTCAAACTGATGAATTAATTGCTTGATTAGGTTCAAATTTGTTCAATAAATATCAATTATGCTTTCGCCTAACTGAAATTGATCTAGAGATCATGCCTTCATATGTACATATGTATGTATGTAATTATCTACTAATTGTCGCTTTCGTTTAGTACTCCATTCATTAGGCAATTATTATTGCCGATTTGAATATACATACATTCATATTTGACAATACTGCCGCTAAGTAAGTAATTTTTAAACAAAACCCTCAACCGACATCAGTGCGCACATACAAGTTTATACAAGTTTTGGAGCACCGAGAATTTCTTCGCGATATAATGATCGAAACTATACCAAATTGGTGTAGGACAACCCTTGATAAAAAAATATGGAAAATGGTTCCCGTGGTCTAAAGTTATCTAGTAACACCAATAAAATAAAAAAATACTTCTCACTTAATTCTGTCTCAAATATCTTATAATGAACAAAAACAAAATTAGTTGTAAAAACAAATAAACTAAATGAACCAAAAGATCATCAATAAAAAATATGTAAAAACTTGTTAGTACATTAAACCTTAAATGTCTTAATTTCTCTATAATCTTTAAACAACCATATACTACTAATTTGGGTCCAAAATTAGCGAATCTCTGATTGAACCTTTAGTTTACTTGATACAGATAAAAATACCTGCCTCGCCTCCTGGCGGGGGTGGGAATTTGCGTGTAAGTATTCAAAATCAACGCAAATCCTTACCCACTCCCAATTAGCACATTATTGTACCAAAATTTAATGGACTAAAAACCTGTATACTCCAATTTTTTTTTAAAATTTATGCACATAAGGAGAGGTAAGCAGTTTCCGTTTTAGAACCACTACTAGGAAAAGAAAACACAAAAAAAGAAACCAGCATGTGGAGGTCAAGAACTTAAGTAGTTTCAGTGGGTTAATCGAAGTTATGTCTACACTGAGAAAAAAATAAATCAAAAAAAAATTGGTTAATATTACCAAATTCTAACCTGAAAAGGAATCAAGGTGATCTTTAGTTAATATTAACAATGCCTTGGTTGATGTTTTCAACAATGATTTGGTAATATTAACCACACTTTTGGTTGTAGTTTTTTTTTCGTTTGAATAGGTTTATGTTCTGCACTTCACATATGCTTTTTCATAATTCAGAGATACAAAACCAAAATTTTTATTATCATTGCAACAAGTTGCCTCTGACGAGAATTGAAACCGCATCTTCGGAATGTTAGCAAATAACAGCAAGCATCTCTGCACACTCAGCTTTGTACAACAGGATGTCTAAACGTTATTTGTCCTGGCTCTAAGCACTGCCATGTTGGTCCTTTCATGGATGGTGTATACTACTGCCAAGTCATCGCTATGCGTATATTGTTCGCTTACGTACCAAGACATACTTGTGGGCAACCAAGCGGCTAAAAAAGATAATGTCGATAACTGACTGCCTGTGGGTTTTCCAAACGTGCATGAACAGGCTTGCCCTGGTTTCGAGGGCCACTTGAGGATTACTTGCAGTTTCTGGCAGTGCAGGTGTATGATTTATTGTGAAATGATTTTCCGTCATCCCTTGTCAAACGCGGAAACCGGTTCGTCTCCAACCCACATTCGACAAGGGATGATGGAAGGTCCTTCCACAATACATAAATTTATTGAGTTGCATGCCCAACCCCGCTTTTATTCGGTTTCACTTTCGCAGTAATTTTATTAAATATTTTTTACTTTATTCCGGTATATTTCACACTATTTAACAGAGAACTGTAGTGGTTTTTTTAGTACTGCATGATGAGAAATAAATACTGTACTGTTTTTTTTTTAGCCCTTTGTCTACCGGCCGGGTCTAATATTGTTGTGATTCCATATCAAAATCGGGTGCTTTTAGGTCTGTAACTCCGTTTCTTGGTTTATTTTCATTTAGTAGATTCTTTTTTGTAAGTCTAGCGGGATTAACTAGCCCGTGCCCGTATTACTTACACAGGAGTCCAATGAACCCAAACGGCAGGCAATGCTAGTTTCTTCTACGGTAGACAAAGGATTAATATGAAAATCAAATTTTTAAGAAATGTATTTACATATTTAAGTATTTACGTCCAAGCATTGACTTTGACCTCGCCGAAAGGCAGAACTGGCTATTAATGGGTTAAAGGGCGATATAAAAACATTTGCAGGTCGATACTTCCAGTGACTTTTTTCTTCGCATATTTGGTCAACGTTGCGAGCCACTTAATTTGTTTTGCATACATTTTTATTATTCGCACTTTTGTTTTTTTTTTTATTCGGTAATTTCATTCTTATTTTTGCATGCAATCATTAAGCGAATTTACGCGCATAAATTAACATGCACAATTTATAAATCAATGCAATGCAAAAGCCTACGTGCCGCATGAACGTCGGTGAAGAGAGCCAGCAGAGCAGGAGTAGCAAAAACAATAAAAAATAATGAAAAAAAGGAAGGAATGGTTGCCACGTTGTAAGCTGCGCTAGAGCCGAAGTTACATATACATAAATGCAGCAATAAGAACAGGAAGGCAAGCAAACAGTAGCGGCTCTACGTAATTCAGCAAATAAAAGAATACACCAAAGCAATACATTTTTTATTAAGTGCAGCATTAATTGAAATTATCCCAGTAATGCTGGTCGCTAAAGTGAGAATTACTTGGTGGAGGGGTTGCAGAAGAGCAAAGTAAAAGACACACACACGCATGCCCACAACAAGACACAACGGAACACAACAAGAAAATATTGCATAAATAGAGGCGCTTAAAGGAAGAAATACATAACACGAGGTAAAGGGAATATTAAGCAAGCGAATTGGTATTTTTTTCGAAAGAATAACAATGGATTGCGATTTTCCAATTTAACAAACGCCAAGCAGCACAGGCAAATTGGAAAATATGGGTAAATATGCAAATACTAGTACAAATGAGCGGAAGGAGAAAGCGCGCAAGTAAAGTAAGCAGACGACAACAAGCGGTGAAGGCTTTTGGTTGCGTGGGCAGTGGCTGGTCGCTTTGGTCGCAGCGAAATGGTTATGGTTGCCGCAAAGGGTTTTACGCAAATTGAAATATCGGCAGCCATCAACCACCTCACCACCACTGTGACACGCGCGGTGCAATTCGCGCGCTAAAGGCGTAAATACTTAACGCAAACGGCACGAAAGCTGCGAGATGAGCGAAGGACATTTTAATTGTTGCTATGTGGGGGTATATGTATGTATGTATGTGTACCAACATGAGAATTACTTATGTCCAAAGTGTTAGGGCAGATAGCGTTGCGAGCACTTAATTTTTGGGCAACAATTTACTGAATGAACGTTAGGAGTGAAGTGAAAGGGGAGTTATATGAAAAAGACTTATGGTCTGATTATGCATACTTCGCATAATTTCGCTCAAATTTTAAACTGTCAGCTGAAAATTTGTTGAACGCATTTTATTTGTATTCCCCCATTGCCCAGAACTTAGCAGAACATGTAAAAAATTTGCGAAATGTTGAGTTTAGATTTTGCCACACATTTTCTTAAGTGACATAAGTGGTAAGAAGTGGTACCTAGAGCAATATTTTTACAGAAATGTATGGAAAGCATATTAGCGGAATTCACGATTCTATTCATGTAATTTTAAGAACAACTAAAGAATAGGGGCCCTATAGAGCTAAAAGGAAAGAAAAAGAGGCATGGCGCGCCACTTCGCTCTGATTTCAATTTATTACTTTTTAGGGAGGGTAAACGTGAAATGTTTAATAATTTCAAAAGCTTACATTTTGAAAAGTTTTCAACCAATTTTCAAAGTATGGATATGGTTGCAAAGGTAATTGAAATTCCTCGCTTTTCAAAAATGGAGTGTATAATTAAAGCGCTTGGTATTTAGATGTGCAAACTGGTTTTAGTTTTTAGAACAGAGTTACCACCTGTAGTACAATTGTATTCAAATTATTTAATAAGCAATGCCATAATAACCGCCGTTCGTTCGATTTTCCTAAATCAGGTGCCAAATTATAAGGTTTTACTTTTTTGAAAAAAGTTGCCGTCTTTTAAAAATCATATTCAAATTATATATATAAAAAAAATATATTACAAAATGGGTATCAATGGAAATGGTTTTGAAAATCTGTGTTACTTAACTTAACTTTAGGAGGGTTGCCACCTGTTTAAAAAATCAAATTAAATTTGAATTAAGGAAATTAACTAGGAAACAAATGTTCCAACATGCCAAACGAAAGGGTGCTCAGAAAGTGGGTTGCCACCTGCTTGAAATGTCGAATTTAGTTAACTTATATGAAATGTCAAAATTTGGATGTCAAACGAAAGAGTGTTAAGAAGACTTCAGTTTAAACATTAAGAATATTTTTGAGGTGTTAGAAGAGGATTGCTACCTGTCTAAAAATTTATTTCAAATTACCAAATGAATTATTAAAGTATGGGTATCAATCGAATGGGTTTTAAAAAACTTTATTTCTGAACTCTATTTAGCGGGGTTGCCACATGTTTAAAAAATATCTTAGCGCGAAATCATCGAAATGATTTTGAAAAGGCTTTATTTCTGAAATATATTTAGGAGAGTTGCCACCTGTTTAAAAATCCAACTCACTTAAAATATGGCAATTACCTAATTCAAATATGTGTTTTAAATTTTTTTAAGAAATCTTTAGTTTGAACACTAGAAATATTTTTTGGGTGTTTGGTGAAGGTTACCACCTACTCAGATATACAAATTATTTAAAAAATCAAATGGATTATTAAAATATGGGTATCTATCGTAATTGGGTTGAAAAGGTTTTATTTCCGAAATATATTTAGGAGGATTTCCATGTATTCTATTAGCCGAATACAAATTATTTAATTGTTGTTAATTGAATTTTAAGTTAATTGAATTTTCAAAGGATGGATATCAATCGAAAAGGTTTTGAAAGGGCTTTCAGTTGCCAGGTTTATTAGAATATCGTTTTATATGAAATAAATTAGTTAAATATAATATCAATACAGTTGTTTTATTTCATTGTTGGCAGTTGTCTTTAAACCTAACTATATAAAATTATATATCAAATCAAAGGTATTTTTATGTTCTTTTTATTTAGTATATATATATTTTGATATTAATTACGTATTTTTTAAGATAAACTTAGTTATTGTATTTACGCATTTTGACAGATATTCCGTTGAAAATTATGTCAAACTGCAAGGAACTTTAGTGACGACTTAATTTGAAGTACAAATATATCCCATTAAAACCATTCAATAGCACCTTGAATGAATTTTTCTGTAAACTAATGCATTTGCCTAAAGAAAGCAAAAATCAACTGTTTTTGTTCACACACCGTGAATAACCCTATTGCGTCGATGCATAAGAATGGTAGTACTGATAAATTTGGTTGCATGCGAAGCATAATCAACCTTAAGCTTTGTAAAGTTGTATTACGTTTAAGAAGTTGTGCGAAGTTATGCGAAGTATGCATAATCAGACCTTTACGATGAAGTGAGTGATTTAAACTGCAAGTTTGATTTTAATTTATTGGTAACAAAATCGAGTGCTCACTTGCAAACATAACAATTTGGATGAATAGATTGAAGATATTTTACTGGATTTAATATATATTTGAATATATATTTAAATTTAAATGTGTATTTAAATTGTCATCTGAAAATTATGTGATTCTTTGAAGGATAGCAAAATTACAATTTAAACGTACAAAGATGAAGTTTAAAGCTTTTAGTACAAAGAAGTAAAATTGTAAAATTAATTAAAAATAAACATTGCCGCTATGCTCAGAATTCAATTCACAAGTGATGCTAAAATAACAAAGAAAAACAATTCTATAAATTTAATATGTACCTACATATACATATGCATGTAGCTCAAAAAAATCAATGATGAAGTGTTGAAGATTTTTACTGGCTTACATACATACATATATAAATATCGTTGCCAAATTGCAAAACGTTTAATTTCAATTGTTAATTGTTGGACTGGAGTGGTCTGGTATGGACAGGTATCTGAATATTGATTTATGACGATAGACCGAGTTGCAAATGCATGCTTCTACAAATAACCGATCAATAAAGCACCCAGAAGTAACAATTGACGTAGACATGTTTGCAGTTTCGCCGTCAATGTACTCCGTAATTAAAAAAAATAAATCACAAAATCATCTTTTTGTTTTTATTTGGCACAACAACCCTTTGTTAGTTTGGGGAAAAGTCAATATACTTAATTACTTTACAGACCCTTCTTTCTGCTCAGCTGAAGCGCGAGAAACACTAAATATGATTGACACTTGGTGTCATGGTGAATGAGCTTTCCGCGAATACATCGCTAACTAGAGTTGTGCCTTTAAATAAAAGATTATCTTGTTCTCCCAACCCCAAAATATTCAGGTTCTCTCCAATTCAAACAATACACTCTTACGAGAGTCTCGAGTCAAACAAAGGATCTCCAAAGCTTTGACAGCACTCTGGCATTGGCTCAGTTTCGAAGGGATAAAGCTGAAGGTCTAGCTAGTTATTTGCTTTAGTTGAGCAGATGGGACTTTAGACAACTTGTGGGATTGCTGACTGTTTACACCTCGTAGATAAAACATCTAACTGTGATCGACACACATGACAACCCCGTTATATATGTATTTGCTTATATCAAGTTTTTTAAAACAGTGCCGGCCAAAATGTGCACATCTATGAGAAGTGGTCAGTCCGTAATCTCTATGGTTTTGTGCGATTCTCTCGGATATACTCTTTATAACTCACAAAAATGTTACCACAAAAAAAATGATTAGCTTCCATTTGATGTGAATTTCGTCTGACTGGCTGGTTCAAGGATAAAGTTCCAATCTGCAATGCGACAGAAAATAAGCCGGCCCTTTACCTATCCTTCAAACAAACTACTACAGATTTTGTTCGATTAAAGTATATAGAACAAAATTATGACCCACTGAATGTGTGATTAAATAAAAAATCTCACATGAATTTTCAGCTTTATCGCAAAATGATATTTTAATTTTATACTGCAGCTATAAATGTTTTTGTGTATGTATGTACGAACGCACGTACGTATGTACGTATTAAGCATTTTCATTTGTTTTAATTTTTACTTGCAAACATAAAATAAATGATTTGTATTGTTAGTATATGTATGTATGTGTGATGTATGTATGAACGTATTTCACATATTTGTAAGCATTAAGCTACAGTACACATTATTGTTTACAATTAATTAAATACCATTAAAAGGACTTATTACTTTGTAAATAGAGTAGACCAATATAATGCAATGCAATAATTTATTTTATTAATTGAAAGTTAAAAACATTCCTTTAATTTGCGTTGTTACAGGCTGCCATTGACTTTTTAATGTCTATAAATACATATGCACATTAGGGTGCCCATCGAAAATGTTTTTTTTTGTTTTGGAAATTTCAAGACCCTTCCTGCTAATTTTATACCTTTTTACTAGAAATATTATTGGCTATTTTTATAGATTTTTTTATAGGTCATTTAGAGGTCGCGACCTGTCGATTTAGGTCAGAAAATACGATTTTGGAGACTTATGAGATTTTGTATGACTATTTTGATTCGATTTCAAAGATCGAATTTGATCTGAGAAGAGAATATGTATATAGGACTTTGAAATGGTATATAATGATCTATTGTCGAACTAGGCTTGTTGGGATTTTTATCGGGTAAATTAAAAAAGACCCATATTTCTTTATCTACTATCATATTTTCTGACCTAAATGGACAGTTCGCGATCTCTAAATGACCTTTAAAAGATCTATAAAAATTGGCCATTAAATTTAGGGGGTATGGTCTTGAAATTTCCAAAAAAAAAAAAACATTTTCGATGGGCAGCCTAATGTATATATACACACATATTTATGTAGAAAACACATAATTATAATATGTAATAGTTTTAAAACAGATTTTTATAAAATGCATAGACAGGTCAAACTTTTTAGCTATCCCTCACTTGGAAGAGCAATTATCGCTTAAACAGAGCCAACACCAGGTTGCTCACAAGTTATCTAACCTGTCATAACCATCTGAGCTTACAAATAAAATTAAAAAAAAAAAAAATAGATTTGGTACCTTTTCACCCTTAGGTGACGATATGTTAGTGTTTGGCCGATACCCTTCTCCGATTTGTGACGTGCGCCTTTATGTTGTCACGGAGAGGGGAGGGACCTACAGTTTTACGCCGACTCCGAACGGCGATTGTAAATATTTTTATGAGAAGCTGCTTTTCATGGTGGAAATACACTGAGAGGTTTGCCATTGCATACCGAGGGCGACCGCTATTATAGATATTTTTTTTTTTTTATATTTATATTTAAATTTTATTTATTTATTTTTGAACCGGGTTTGAAAACTTTTTATGGATTAAGCCTTCTGACAAAGAAAATATGTATTTTTAATTTCGAAAGGTCTAAGTAAATAAATAATTTAATCCTTTTTGCATTTTTTTAATATATAATATATAAGAAGCACTTTGACAATCAGTAGTTTAATGTGCAACGAAAATACAATTAACAAGTGAGTATTGCAGCATAAAAAAAAATTATTGATATAAGTGAAAAATCGACATTTCTTTATGTGCATGCGTATGTGCTATTCGTTTAAATATGCCAGCAATACCTCATCGGTTGTTGTAATTTAATGGCATTTGTATGCGTAGCGAGTATAATACTCCTAGTATGTAAATGAGAACCTTTTGCTTACAAAGTTAAATTTAGTTTTATTAACAGCTAAATATTTATTTATAAACACTGTGTGCATACATGCACATTTCTTCATATTTTAAGTGCGGTTAGCCAATGTCAATATCTGAAAGTAGTACCTAGTTATTCGATTTTCAATTGTGATCGGCGGTACTGCTTCTCTTAAAATATCGATATCTACTTCGAAGTAAATACTCTTTTCAACCGACGTTAAAAAGGCATAGGTTATCAATTCGCCGGATTGTTTATTTTTCTTTATCGGAAAAGTGGTACTTCACGGGTGGCCTCATACTAAGTAATTTGGTTTAGTTCCGATATTTGTATCATAAAGAAATTAACGGTACCCAGAAATGGGTTTATGTGAATTTAAAACCCAATAGATAGGTACAACACTGCACACTGGGGTCCTGGAGCAAATACAGGTTCGATGTTTGCAAGGGAGTTTATTTAGAGTTTCAGATTACCTTCTATGTACGAAATATGCGCTGATTTTTTCTGAGATATTCCAAGTTTAAAATTTAGAAAAGTTATTACTTTTACAAATATACTTGTCTATTAAGCTGCCCCAGAAAATTCTTTGATTAAATCCTCTATTTGTATTTTATCCTTTGACCCCAATAATGTACATATCCTTAAGTTTTTTTTTGTTGTAGAATAACAATAACTCAACTTGAAGTTGAAGCTGTGATTAAGAATTTGAAATTACCACACGGTACCACATGCCTTTCTTTTTTTTTTTTTGACACTACAACCGTTTATCGCTGTGGGCGGAGACCTAAAAGATCCGCTTTTCTTCTTTCTTCGCTTGCTCTACGGGATGAAATTATAGGTGGCGATAATGCTAGATTCGAGGTAGAAAAGTCCTTCACTACTACAAAGTTTTAACTGCCAGCAGTGTATTAGTTTTTCGAGAAGCCCTATTCGTTAGATTCGAAAAATCGCAGTGAGATTTCACTTCAGCAAAATTCTGCTTGGACTAGCCAGCCAGTATGCCGTTGGTGTTAGGGGCTTTGCGTTCAAGCCTTATTGTTGCTTTCACCATGCCTTGGTTGAGTGGTGGAACGTGAGCTTCGTTGAGAAATGTGTCCCGCATATCTGAGGGTATTCTGGACGTACTTTAGTAGATTGCCATCTTCATAATTTCTCAGGAACTTGCGCCGGCATTAAGACCAACTTATTGCTGTCTTATTTTTTTAAAGAATTTTCGAGCCGTATTCCTGGCTGCTATCATCTCAAGCCCTTCGCACGCACACCTTTGTACCTCTGTTTTTTTCCTTCCTACTTTCACATTTCTGAAATCCCTATAAAGATGGAGCTTTGCCCACTAAATAGATGCTACGTTATGTTATACGATTGAGTGTGGTGCTAAAAATTTATAACGTAATAATGAACATACTTACATACATGTAAATACTAAAGTAAATTACTCATACATAAGTACGTACGCTTATAAACACCGTAGTTAATGACTTGTGCGTTACGCATATAAATGTTGACCCGAACAACTAAATAATTATTCCTCTACTCACCCACCCACTCAGCCCAGCTACAATTATTCGTTTATCCATCTGTGTTCTAAGCTGGCAACTGTACAGCTGTTGCTTTATTATTTTTTTCTCTTCTGGTACACCCATACAAAAACAAAAAAAATGTATAAATATATGTATGTGTGACTTCTGCCTTTCATAATTGTATTAGAATTAGGATAAGGCATAGCATATTAGCTGTTGTTTTTTTTTTGTATTAATTTTCTTGATTTCATTTGCTTGTTCTTTGATAATGGCGACACCGACAGCGACGTTATGAAGGTGCTGTTGTCTTGTTTTCGTTATATTCAAACATACATAGGCGAGCACTGTTTTGTTGCCTATTGAATAGCTAAAAGAGAAATACTACCACGTAAATTATTAATAAGTCATCGTTCTGCTCGTTTAAGTTGCCATCCAATGACAGCTTGTCTATTCCTGTCGGTATGCTCTTCCACCTCACGGCGATTTGTCAGGTTATTTAGCATTCATAAAATGTTATTCGAACGCAGCATAAAATAATGGTACGCACGCACATAGTATATACATACATATACGAGCACAAAAACAATACTAAGCATACATACATATACATATACATATATGTACGTATGCCTATAGCTGCTAAGGCGCGTTCTGGTATTACTGGCATTTTTTTTTCATTTTTGTTTTGCTTATTGCTGTTGCTTTTATTTATTTTTATTTTTTGTTTTGTTTTTCCATTATATGTAGCTGCGAGTGCCGTGCCATGGCTATGTTGCTGACGGCCGCAAAATGAAATTGGTGTTTTCAGCATGTCTTCATCGCCAATGAAGGCTTGCTAACTTAGTTGATTGTACGCCATGGCGTATACGTGCCCAGCAACTATTTAATGTTGCTTGAAACGGCTTGCTTGTGCTTCCTGGCACAATTTTGAAAGCTTTGCATGTTTTGGTGATTGAGTAGATCTTTGTATGTACACTAGTTACGACCAATCATCCAATTTTATCTGCAAAGCTGCGAAAAAGACTAGCTGTAAGAATTGTTGGTTAAATTTTTTAGTCGAATGCCTTTCATTAATAAGAAAAAGTGTGTCAAAAGCGAAACAAATTTTAGCTGAGTATGGTAAACACTTGTAAAATACTTTAGCGTAAATTTTAATTAAAATTAAAATTTACATCGACATTTTGTGCCTACCAAATTTTAGACCTATCTTTGCATTTTAATTTGATTGCTTTATTGTGAGTTTATCGTTAAACGATTACATGGAAATATTTAACTGCGTTTCAATAGCTATGTTTGCTATTGTTGTTTTGTACGTGATATTTAAACACATTTGCCTCATTACTACAACTGACACCTGTTTGCATGACCCATTTTTGTGGCTTGGCTTTAGATCATTTTTAAATAAATTTTTGTTATTTATATGTTTTCGATTTGTGCTCATAAGCTATGTTTGTTTTACAAAAATTTCCATCTCACCTCTAACACAGGTGTTCACTGATAGTAACATTTTTACAATTGTCATTGAACTGCACGCCTTCTAGCATGTTTTCAAATATAGCATATAAAAAAAGTATGTACATATATTTGTATGTACATTATATTACAAGACGGCCTGCTTTTTTGTGCGATCAGTTTGCTTGGTATTGATCCCATTCAGCGTTAGTATAACTGTGTTAAAATGGGGTGGTATCGTCAAGACTTCCGCTGTATGTAATGATAGCCAATATAACTCCCAGAATCTCTCACACCAGCCCCTGGGCAGACTTGGGCTATTATATCGAATGGACCCTTGTACAGCGGTTCTGCTATCTGATATCGTTAGAGGAAACTTACATACCACTATAGCCAGCTAACGACCGCATTTGATTAGCGCGGATCTAATTGGTTATGTTTTATTTATAGCACTACTTTTTCTAACTAATGCAGATTTGAGCCCTCCTTAATCTTCCTGATAGGACGACTATTTATTGACCATAATTAGGCACACTAAATACTAACAATTCCAACCACAACAAAGGGACACAGGCGCAATCTATACCGATAAGCAGCATATGTAATGTTACGTTATGTTACGTTAGGTGATGTCATGTTTCGTTACGTTGTGTTCTGTTATGCTATGCTATGTTATATCACGTTATGCTATATTATATTTTGTTATGATACGTTATGTTATGTTATGTTATCTTATGTTATATTAAGTTATATTATGCTATGCTATGTTACGTTATGTTATATTATTTTACGTTATTTTATGTTATGTTATGTTTTATTATGTTAGACGAATTTCACCTCAACTCACTTCAAACCACCTCAACACCCTCAACTAACCTCACACAAACTCCTCGCAGTTCACCCCAAACGCGCCATAACTCAGCTCACACAAATCACCTCGTTTATCTCAACTTAATTCACCTCACCTCACTTTAACTTACCTCAACTCAACTAACCCCAACTATTGGAATTTCACCTCAACTCACCTAATCACACCTCAACTCATTTCACCTCAGCTCAACTGACGTTAACTTATTTAATTTGTTAAATTTTTAATTATTCCTTTTAAAATTATTTAAGATAACTAGAAAATTTAATTTTTTTAAAAATTTTGAGATCTGTAGTTTAGACTCGCTATATTTTAAATGCAAATTAATTTAGTTGAAATTAAAAATATTACTAAAGTTTAAAGGAGTAACCCTTAAAATCATGTTATTTTTTATTTCACAAATCAAAAGTAAGGTATTTTATCTGTTGAAAAATAAAATAAAAATATGATACTTTCTTGGACTTTGCGAAAGAATTTTTCATGACTAATGCCCTCAGATCTGCACCATTCATTCGCTTTCGAAAAAATGGGAAAGCACATTAAATGCCTTGTTCTTTAAATGTTTAATAAAGGTATACATTTTTAAAAAAAAGTGATACCACCTATTAAAAATTCAATCCAAATTATTTAATCAGTTAAATGACTTATTGAAAGATGAGTATCAATCGAAATGTGTTTTGAAAGGGTTGATATCTTAAATACGTGTAGAAGGGTTGCCAACTGTACAAAAAAAAAATCAAATTCGATTTTAATTTAGGGAATTAGGTGACTTAATATGTACGGCGAAAGAGGTTAAAGGTCATAGCTTGAAAATATTTCGAAGAGGGTCGCCACCTGCTTGCATATCGAATTTAGTTTATTTATACAAAATTGGTACATATGAAATATGAGAATATTTATATCAAACGAAAGGGTTACGGGATCGTATTTGTTATTTTATTACAGTATGTAAATACATTCCATATTACTGAACCCTCAAATTAACTTTAAGGTTTCAGGAACATTTAATTTTAATCTTTGGTCTGATTAAACCCCGAAAGTTGTTCGACTTTACTATCACTTTCATACACAATATTTGGTTTGATTCATTAGCTAGAATGCCAAAAAAGTTCCTAGCAAATAAACTCCATATTTACTATGTGTATATACATATAAATATTTGCATAATTTAAGCATTCCTCAAATTTCAGATATTCAAAATCCATTAATAAATCGCCTATTTTGATTGAGACTAGCTGCCAGCTAGAAAATCCAATAATATATTAACTAACAGCCATTTGTGCGTTAAACAGCGGAAGTCAATATGTTGCGTATGGGGCTTGGAAATGTGACATACAGGTACACACCAGCATGCTAATGTTTTAGAGTACCCGCACTGTTTTACGCACTTACGTACATATGTATGTATGTATGTACATATGCACATACCCACAGGTATGAGTAGAAAGCAACCGGCAAGCGCTATTGAATTAATCGCTACCAAGGCAAAGGGTTGAGTGACCACTAACACGTTAACAGGAAGACGAGGCGCATCGTTGGCACTATCAGAAGCAACAATAGCAAAGATGAAAGGCAATAACAATTGCTGTAATTATGACAATGGCTATATAGCGAGATTAACGCATTGAGCATTTGCTAGCTCTCCATTGCGCAAATATACATACATGCATACATATGCACATATTCACGCACAGGTTTCTATGAACTTAGTTCACCCATTCTTCTATGTATGAATACCTGAACAGTGGTGTTGAAAATCTAAGTAGCATTGCCTAAAAATATCGGTTTGAAAAACCTCAAATACCCCCAATGAAATAAGATTCTAAAGGCTTAAGTATTCGGAATTTGAAGGTATCCAATTGTCAATAAATTTTGTTTTTATTCCTAATACGATATTGTACAGTTTTACTTGAAATTTAATTTTAAGGAGATTTTTTTTTAGCACCCGTAAAATGTAATATTTTATCTTAATTTTCTAAACCAAATATCAAATAAATAAACGATAGAATATAGCTGGCAACCCTTT
>NW_023460037.1:0-43629 GCF_013731165.1 Rhagoletis pomonella
ATGACACGTATTTCCTCTTTGTATTTCACCTCGATGGGCATTCACCTCATAACTGTTCTGAAATAAAGCAAAAGTCAACTATTTTAAAACAAATGCTGTATATTTTTGCTTACAAACTGAGTAAAACGCTCCGTACGTTCATACGCAACAAATGTCTGCACGCATTTTACACGCGCTCCCTCTGTGGGCACGTTGAACAACTTACTGGGCTCCCTGTTACAAACGCTAATCACAGCACAATGTGGAATATCTGCAAAGGAAAACTGGCCCGAGGACTATGGCTAAGTGACTTCAATTTCTGCTACGATGATTTATTGAATTTGGTTTGTAATGCCTCGGCAACGCTGGGCGTACCGCTCGTCCAGCGGATCGGCGATGATGGCGCTGCCATTGGTTGTATACGTGCACCTGGCACGGTGGAAAATGGCAAACGTATGAGCACGGACAAGACATACTTGTGACGTGCCCGTCAGCACCCCAACTTGCACGCCATCAAAAACACTTGTTACAAAAATCAACATCGTTTTGAGAGATAGATATCAAATGACTGCGAGAATTCAACGTGAGCTAGTAGCTTGGGCGGGCACAATCTAGTCTCCTAAGCTACTAATGCTATCGGGTGTTGGACCGAGGGAGCATCTGGATAATTTTCAAACTATCCGGTGCTACATGGTTGGGAACCACCCGCAGGATCGGGTTGGCTTTCTATTACATCGGTTTTTGGGTGTTTTCGTAAAATTCAGGAATTTTGTCATGAAACTTAGCGAGGATGTTAAGAAACGTATATATTTACATTATTTGTCACCCTTTTTACTTTATTAGTAAAAGTATTTAACTGATTTGTTGTTAAATTCTTTGCAGTTTCACTTGCAAAGTTTCATATAAAAAGACCACTCAACACTTATATTTTCATAAATATATGATCTTTGCAATGTTCACGTGTATTTTGTATACATAAAATGTATTTTGTTTTATTTTTTACCAATATAAAACGTGTTTAAAAATTTCACTACTTTTCTTCAACAAAGTAAACAAGCGAACAAACAAACAAAATTGCTGTAGTGTAGGATTTCGGAAAAATATCGATGCATCGAAAATATCGATGTTTTGCTCCGATGCATCGAAAATTTTCTACTCGATGTATCGATGCATCGATGCTTTTTGTAAACTGACATTGCTGGTACATTAAGGGTATTCATCAAACCTTATAAATGCATTGTAAACCGTATAAACTTATAATTGTGTAAACCTTATAAATGAACTGTCAAAATTTTTATGGAAACTCGTTTACACATTTCTGATAAATTTATCCAGCGATTTCACTGAATAAACTTGATAAACTGAAGACAATGCAACTCTGTCGAAACTCTAGCTATGTTTTCTTAGGCAATAATCGGTATCCGCATAAAAATTTTGCACGCAAATTCAACAACGATATGATCCTGATAGAGATCTGGTTCAATTATTATCCCGTCTGTTTGTTTTGTTTCACTGATAATTCGCAAAGTTTGGTAGCCGTGACAAATGAATTCACACACAAACAGACATTCTGCCATTGTTTCTTATAACTTGCTTCAAATAAATAGCCTTTATGTTATATGTACATTAGGGTGGGTCAATTAAAAAAGTTGATTCATATCCTTGCGATTCTGGTACTATGGACCATAACAAACATTTTCGCCCAAGGAACCATACCTCTAAAATCATTTTCGAGCCTGCCAAAATTTTTTGGTAGATATTTTCAAAAATACCAAATAAACGACCTCTTAGATGCATTTCAAAGACAAAAAATATTATTGAAAATGTGTATACGGGGGTTTTTTGGGTCAGAGAATCCATTTTTCGCATTAATTTTTAATTTTGATCGCCACCAGAGTGCGTTTTTGAACAATTTTTTGGAATTTTCACTTTTTTTGGGGGAAATTGACGAACTTATTGCTCAAATAGTCACATCTTTGACTTTCTAATAATTTAAAATAATGGAAAAATATTTATTTCTTTATTTTGCTTAATTTTTTTATTTTTTATTTTTTTTTATTTTTTTGCGATCAAAATTAAAAATTAATGCGAAAAATGGATTCTCTGACCCAAAAAACCCCCGTATACACATTTTCAATAATATTTTTTTGTCTTTGAAATGCATCTAAGAGGTCGTTTATTTGGTATTTTTGAAAATATCTACCAAAAAATTTTGGCAGGCTCGAAAATGATTTTAGAGGTATGGTTCCTTGGGCGAAAATGTTTGTTATGGTCCATAGCACCAGAATCGCAAGGATATGAATCAACTTTTTTAATTGACCTACTAATTGACCCACCCTAATGTACATTTATTTAAATAGATATCTCGTAAATATAATTTTTTCCAATTTAGTTAGGTAGTTTCTATAATTTCTTTATCCCCGTGCTAGTAGTATAACGTTAGTGATACTGAGCTCTATAACCAAAGAAAACACGACTATTGTCGCATGTGTAAACGAAAAGAGAGTGTGGGGCGTTCATGTAACAGAGTGCGTAAACTTATAAAATTATCTGCTTGATAAAGTTATCGGTTTAGATGAATACCACTATTGAGCCCATGAGCCAAAAATACAAGATCACGCTTTCTTAGTAGCCCGTTATAATCGCATTCAGGAAAAAAGTTGGGCGACTTTGACATTAACCGTTTATTTACATTTGTTCGTTGTTCACAATTTGGTGGTGGCTTTTTACTGCAATTTTCTTAATTTTTGCTTGTGACAACTTGTGCACACATAAGGTAAATAATAATTTAACACAACGTGAATATCGTGAAGCATCTGGAACGCAACTGTTATTACTTTTGAGCACTAGTGTTGAATATTGAATATTAGTTGTGTTTTACATTAATTTATACAAGGTGGTGATGGCGAATTTAGATTTTCGCCGAGGTACGTCTTAATGTCAAAATGATGTGTTTGTTGTAAAATGAATTCGCCTTGTTTACAACAAACACATCATTTTGACATTCAGTAGTACCGCGGCGAAAATTTAATTCGCCATCAACACCACCTTGTATAAATTCGCCTTGGTAGTGTTCTTTTACAAATTATCCAGTAACTTGCCAGTAATTCTCCAGTAACTTAATTTCTGAGAATTCGCTCTCATAGCACAAAAGTACAAGAACGCAAAACCAGTAATAATTTGCAAGTTTTACGAACAGTTGATTAATTTGTTGTTTATTCACAGCTACTTCCTATTAAAACAATATATATTATATTTAAATAGGTTTATTTTGTCAATTTCAACTATGAAAGCCTCATTAACATTTATTTTATTAGTAATAATCCCACCCAGCAAAATGCGATCAGCTGTTTTTTCTCACTTGCAAGTTCTTACTAATAAAAATTTATCCAGTAAAAAATAGCCACTTCCCCTCAGAAAGAAATGTCAATTTGCGCTCTCAATTTCCCCTTTCTTACAAGTTTTTTGGGTACAAGAACACCAAAACGTGATAGTACAAACTGGTACAAACTATCGCGTACAAGAATGCTACTATTCATATTGTACCTATTTGCCGAAAAGTTGCACTTAAAAGTAGTAGTAGTAGTAAACAGTAAACATGTACTTTTATGTTCATATATTTTTGAGGCATACATCAAGATAACCAACCGTTCAGCTATAAAAAATTAAAAATGCAGATTGCTAGTACTTTTTACGCTGATTACAACTGTATAAATATTATTTGCCGCAGTAAAGTACAGTAGATATAAAAAATAGCCCAAAACAAAAAAATTGTGATATTTTAAAATATTAATATCTTCTAAACTGCGTAAGCGATTCAAAAGATACTGATGTCAAAATAAAGATCTTCAATCTCATTTATAAAATGTGTATGCTTTTTTATATATTTAAGCCAAAAAGATTATAAAACAAAAAAAATTTCATAATTTTTCATAAACTAATCTTTTTTTTTGAAAAAGTCCATAATCAATGCTAAAAAAATTTATATTACTTAGAAAGTGCAAAGTTTTACCTTTAATTTGATATACATATTATATCATGGTTTGCTTTTGGGTTTTCAGAATTCAGTGATAATAAAAAATATGAGTGCATGTATGTGCAAATGCATGTTGTAGTTAATTAGAAAGCACATATTCTTGTAAGTTTACGCACTCTGCTATATGAACGACCCACACTCTCTTTTCGCTTACACATGCGACAATAGTCCTGTTTTCTTTGGTTAAAGTATCACTAACTTTATACTAACTTTAACTAGTAAAATAATTTGCAAATACCTAACTCACTGTTTATTCGATGGTGAAAAATTCTTTTTTAATATTGCCTGATTATAAAAAGGCAATAATATGACCATCGTATAATTTCTGAAAACGGGGGCGGTAGCAATAGCAAATACATAAAAATAAGAAGCATTCCTAGCATAGCTTAAAAGTTTGCCAGTGCGGTTGTCTTTTTCACAGTTCAAAAACTCTCACTCAATGGAAATCGGCCAACTGGTTGGTGCGTTTGTAGGGAATTTCGTTAAGTAGGTTGGTCAACTGGTTGGCCGATAAGTCAATGCGTGTGTAGGGCCTTTGAGGGTTTATACCGGACAATACTGTCATGACCAGGGAACGGATTTTTAGGACGTAAAAAACTTAAAAAAGGCAAAATAAAATAACGAAATAGGCTGGAAAAGGCAAAATAAAATAGCGAAAAATACAGGAAAAAGCACTAGGTATTGCAAAAAAGGCAAAATAAAATAGCGAAAAAGGCAGGAAAAGGCACTAGGTATTGCAAAAAAGCAAAATAAGGCACTAAAAAAAGACATAAAATACGAAGAACAATCAAAAATACATTTATTCTAGAAATATTTATATTACAAGTAAAAAGAGAAAAAGTATGAACTAGTTTCATTATATGAAAAATTTGTACTTTGAATCTTTATTTATTTTACCCTTTCTAGTTTCTAACTCATAAAAGTTTAATCTGTATAGTTATAGTAAAAGTGAACCTTAAGATGCATTTTTAAGTTTTCTGGCAGCATTTTCATTCGATTATCGCGAAGAAACCCTTGAATGTACTAAATGTGCGCTCGACGTAAGTTGATACAAGTGGAGCCCAATTTAAATATGGAACGTTTGAAACGTTCATATTATCAGGAATAAGGGCGTTTTCCTCGCCCTTTACAATTTTATCCACACCCCTTATTGTCTCCAAGCCTACGTTAGCTGAGAACACGGCTTTGAATTTTTCCAACACCAATTTGGCAAGAGGTCCCTGCGCTTCTATAAGCCGCATGGGCATCTGTATGTTTTTTAATTTTTAAAAAATAAGTTGTAAATGCTATAATCACTTTTTTAAAGGTAGAAAAGGCAAAAAAATGCAATTATCTTAAAAACGCAAAAAAGGCAAATATCTTAAAAAAGGCAACATCAAATGTGTATATATGGAATCATGGAAAGCTAAATCGTGGACATTCTTAATCGAACATACTCTATCTCTTTATACCATGTTCTGACCGACAACAAAAACGCCTTGAAAACGAGTTTTGGGATTGTGGGCTGAAGACTGTCCACACCGACTGTTGGTGTTTTCGTTGACATTTCTTACTTCCTTTGTTTACAGTTACAGCTACACAAATACAAAACCAAAATACTTTTCCTGCAATTTCTTTTTATTAACAACCTTTTACTTCCATGCTTATTTTATTATGGTCAGCCAATTAACAATAAATCCGAAATGGCGTATTAAAGATGATAAAATATGACTGCCACTTCGATTAATAATCGAAAAAAACTAGTGCAGACACCGATTGGAATGAGTGGAACGTGAGTTTTCAAGTGGTTTTCAGCGAAAACTTGTTTTCGTTTGAATGTTTTTACATGGACGAAAATACAAGCTTTAGGTCGAATACCAGTTTTAGCAATGAAAACATATTTTCAATGTCGGTCAGAACATGGTATTAGCGGAAAAAAGGCAATTTTCATAAAATCCGTTCCCTGGTCATGACAATAGCAATACATGCACACATTTTCACTAACTTATGGTTAACACCAGACAACACTGTCATGACAATAGCAATACAAGCACACTTTTTCACTAATGCATGCATACTTTTCCAATTGTCTCAATCACTGTCCTGATTTTTTTCAAGACAGTAAATCGGACAATGATTTGACGCATGCATACAATAGCTTTGACGTCTTGTGCATGAAAGAAGAGAAATTCATAACAAAAGAACTAAAATATCACATGAGACGCAGATGTGTATGTAACTTTGTCTCTTCTTTATTATTTTTTAGTTTTTAGCTTAAATAGCTCGCGCGAAATGCGAACTATAATACAACGTTCACGTCCGACAATTTGCTCAAAATGAATTGTCATAATTATTGTCAGGACGCCTACGCCACGGAGACAATTATCAGCGTTTTTGACAGCTAATACGTGTTTCTTAATCTTCTTGACAGCATTATCCAATGTAAACGCGCCGTAAAGGCCCCGCCGGATAGAAAATTTTTTCTGTGTCGTAAGGATGCTTTTGACTGACAAAACGAACAGAACATAGCGAGGCGGCACAATGAAAACTTTGCCGCAAACAAAACGGTTCAATTTGATTGGTCAAAAATCAGCTGGTTTCAATTCGGTTCATACATTTTTGTTGAAAAGTTGAGATTTAGGTGAATTTTATCAGTTGCGGCAATGCATGCGTTGCCAATGTGGCATATTCTATTCAAAATCACAGAGTTAACTTGGATGCCTGTCAAAAGCGTCCCTGTGATGCAAAACGAAATTATATCTGGATGGGCCTTAACACTATTTCAGCCGGTTTCACCATCAATTTAAGTGGAAAATGATTTTTTAATTTCGGTCATTTTCCATATAAAATTCAAAAAGTTTAAATAATTGTTCATTTAAATTGCGAATCTGAGGGCTCTGTCACACGGTCAGTAATTATCACGATATTTGGATCGCGATCCATATTGATGGATCGCGCACGAATGCTACATGTTTAATATTTATCGCGTCAGTATTTGCATAATTTTTGTGCTGAATGCTTATTATAACGCAAGAAAATAATTTTATTTTGTACGTATAATTTACAGATAATGCATTCCACAATTATTTTAAATTTCCAATGTTAATTAAATTTAAATTTAATTATTCAAGTAAGGAAGAGTTAATTCAACATGACAACACATTTTAAAGCATTTTGTTGCATCATTTTACCTAAATTGTGCGTTTAAAGTGGCTGACAATAATTTTGGCTAATTTTGGTGTTCGTTGTTTTCTTTGCTTTGTTTACTTTTCGCTCGTTTTCCAGTGAAACAAGATGGCGTAGAACCCGCTAAAAACATCGACTTTTTTCACTCTCTTGTTCTTAAGGCCCGTCCACATACAACTTTGGCGTTGCGTCGGCGTTGGCGTCGCTTTGACAGCAGCGCGAGTAACGCCCGTGCTTGCTACAATGAACGCTTAGCAGAGAATACTTTGGTCACTAAATTAAAATACTAGCGGCAGAAAAACCAAAATTTTACATCAATAATTGCATTAAAAATATATTTCTTGCCCGCATTTGATTAAAAATGAAAATTGAATCACATAATTTTGATTATTTGGAACAGCTGACGAATGACGCGCGCGAAAAGTTGAGAGTTGGTCATCTTTCTGCGTTGTGTTGGCGTTGGCGTTGCCCAACTTTGGTTATGTGGAGACTTTCATATAAATGCATGTATTCATAGTCAGCTGTCGAAGCGACGCCAACGCCAACGCAACGCCAAAGTTGTATGTAAACGGGCCTTTACGTGATCTTGTGTCTTTCTTTCATGTAACTATCCTGCCAAAATGTTAGACAGGGTGTTTAAAGTGATGTAAAAAAAAAAGTTATTAAAATAAAGTAAAAAAATTGGCAAAATATGCATTTAGTTAAATGGATTCCTGCATTTATATGCCATTTTAGTATTTTGAAGCGCTTTGGTCAATAACTATTACACTTAATAGAACTTTTTGGCTGTTTTTGTCAGAGTCTGTTTAAAGTTTTTTTTATAGATATTAGTGTAACCCTGTAGCCAATAAAATCAGGTAATCTGAGCTGTGGGGCGTTTCTGCAAAGCATCTGATTCTTTTTTCACTTGTTAGGCTATCTGCACACTTGTCGTCCAATCATAGTTGCGTTATCGTCTCGCCCTGAAATTTTGAGCCGAGCACATGCATTTCAAAGGAGATCTGCACACTTGTCGTTATCGGCTAGTTATCGGCAAATCGTAGAAGATGCAGAAACGGATAAGTACGGCACTGTCGTTTGCTAATCGTTGTGCACGCATTGTTTGTTTACATTTTATGGGGGAAAATTAGTGAAAAAGTTAATATTTGCATTAAAATTGTATAAAAATTAGTATTTTTTTGCATAAAATCTGTGGAAATTATTAAAAAGTGGATAATTGCATTAAAATTTAATAAATATGAGCGTTTTAACTATAAAATATGACGAAATTGTATTAAGTCTCTGTGTGCATACACAAAACACATTCCAGGAAAAGAAAAGAAGAGATATTACTGGAAAATTACGTCTAGAAATGTTGCAGCACAGTCTATATTTAAAAAATTGCAGGTTTTTGTAAATATTTCGCGAAAATATCAACCAAAAAAAACAGAAAATACCTGCTCCAAGTGAATTTTTAGACGCCAAATGAATTGAAATATCACGACCAAGTGTGCAGAAGTGTAATCGTCATGTAATCGTTGCTTCATGACGATAACTATGACTCAACTATGATTGGACGACCAATGAGCAGAAAGCCTAAGTATGCACAATGGCCAAGACGTATTCGTACAAGGTGTGTTGTAAGATCAGCTGATTTCTTTGCCTTACATGTATTTTGTTTTTGCTTTTACTGATTTGACAAACATCCATCAAAACCAAAAACAAAATACATGTAAACTTTGGACGAATTGAGATTTGACATAAAACCCGGAATGCAATATACATGTGGTTGTTGTTGCTGTAATCTAAATTCGCCAGTAACACCACCAAGGCGAATCTATACAAAGGTGTCTTGACAATGTTGTCTGGTGTAAACCGCAAATCGAGCTGTCTCAACTGAAACCACCTTCTATTATTGCATCGTGGTCAAAAAGATGTGTTTGTTATAATTTTGTTTTGTTTTACTGATTGTCAATGTATGTATATGTTGTAATTGTTGTTTTTGTTTGCTAACACCACCTTGTATAAAATCGCCTTGGATGTGGATTAACAAGAAATATCGATACGTCGACAAGTGGTCGATTAGAATAATGTCGATGCATCTAAGCAAAACATCGATGTTTTTTTGGAATCCCTGACACCGGGCTCAATTCATCTTGCCGTCATTCTCGCAGCAAACTCGATTTTCGGCAACTGACAGGCAGGAAGCGTGGCGGATTTATTTTTCAATAATTTTTCATATTTTCACATTAGTAAAATTCCCATTTGTTATTTATCTACATCAACATTTCATTCGACCATACGGCAAATAAAACAAAAAAATTCAAATACAATTCGATCGACCGAATTGGACGGTAAACAAATTTTTTGTCGTGCAAAATTTTTTGTAAGTCGCAGGACCGAAAGGGAAATTTGTATGAGTTCGGTTGGAAGTGAATTAAGTAATTCTAATTCCCATACATTTTGGCATCTGCCTGGCAAATGCAGGTAAATCGTTTTACGGTGTGTCGTTGGGTCTATCTTGAACTACCTCAAGAGCAGAGTTGAAATAAGGATTAGTGCTGTGAAAATTTTGTCGTGGAGTATCCAAAACTATCGGGAATAAAGGGGCTTCGCGGAGGGTGAAGCACGCCCAAAGGCGTAGTGAAAATCGCCCTTTGCAAAACGAGCAAACGGTGATTTTTAGTGAAGGATTTACGCCCAGGGCTTAAGCATCAACATATACAAGCGTCAGTTGTTATTGTACCAGCAGCCGCAGCTGGAAAAACAACGCCGGAAAAACCATCACAAATATCACCAGTTACACAAAAACCATTGCCTAAAATTGCTCCAACTCGTCAAATCCCACAGAAGTTCCGGCCCCGTAAGAAGCCGGAAGGTGAGCCAAGGAGGAAAAAAATGGAAAAGAAGTCACATAAAGCAACACGTAATGGCAATATAATAGTAGCTGGTGCCAGTTCCGGCATCTCAACCGGTGGCAGCGCAGTTGCACCCGTCACGACGCTTTCCATACCCACCCGCACAACTGGCCATAAGCAGCACACGCCCAGCGGTAGCGTAGTAGCCGCAACTGGCGCTGCTGGCGGTGGTGGTGTCAGTAGTAGTGGGAAACACCGCAGCAGCAACTCGGGTCATCACTATCACAGTCATCACACACACATTACTAGTCATCCCCAACACCACCAGCACACCACACACACCAGCACAGCGAATCAAACGCAGGAAGCAACGCAAGTGCAGCATTCGACGCTACATGCCCCGAATCCCGCGATATTGCTAGCAGTCGGCAAAGCGGCTAACGAAGCCAGCCGGGGCACGAAAGTTACGGGTACACAAGTCACCAACGCTATGGAACATATAGCGACAGCGCTAACAACAGTCAGTCCCAAGTTGGCAACGACGGCGGCGATGCGCAACAAAAACGAAGGTAAGCTTACTTGACACAGTGTTTAACGTTTGATCGAATGTAAATAAGTCGTAAGTGAGAAAAGCCAGTTAGCGTGTGTAGAAAAAAAAAATAATACGTACATAGATGATAAAAAAATAAGGCATTTGCTTATCGGGCATTTATATAGATGATGTATGTGCGCTGTGTGTTTTGTGTTGTACAAACATAAATAAAACTGGTAAAAGTAACGACCTTTGTTAAGGTTGCTGTCCGCGTTTGCTAAAATACGTTAGAGAGCATGTGGGTGAAGGGGAGATGGTGGCGCAAGTTTTTTTAATCACAATTGGGCACTTGTGATAACCACATTTTCGTTTTTTGATGTATTAATGGGCTTTCTGCTTGTGAAGTTCCCTCGCTATCTGGCTTCTTCACACTACAAATGCATATCATCGTTAAAAGTACAAAACCGCGTATCGTCATTCTGCAAAACCGCGTAACTGACTTTGGCTGCCAAAAATTGGATTTGCTCACACAAGCTCTTGGCTCAATCCCTATCCATTCGTCCTGAAATATACTAGCCAGAAATGCGATTGCTTTATAAAAAAGAGAACCATTTTGAAATATGAGTGTTTGTACGCTCTAGAAAATAATTTTTACAACTTCACATACACGGATTTGCATTTTTCTGATATGCAGTTTTGCACTTTAAACGACGATATGCATTTACATCAATATGTATTTAGTTAAATAAGCTTAGAATTGCCTATTATCACATGTATTAGTAAAAAACTATATATATATTTTTAAAATCTGTTTTTTTAGTACAATCTATCAACCAAAATCAAAAAAAAATATAAATTTCATAGAAAATATCATTTTATAAATAAACTTCTTTAAACATATTTTATTTTTTATGAATAAGGCCATATTTCTTTAATAAATCTATTATTAGCATTATACTTAAACAATCAAGCCACAAATACATATGTAAATGTTATGTATGACACGTTTACTTTGCTCACCCGTGCATTTCTACTATCATTAAAATCATTAATTTATCTACTTTCATATGTACATACAAACATATCGTCGTTTAAAGTACAAAACCGCGTATCGTCATTCTGCAAAACCGCGTAACAGACGTTGGCTGCCAAAAAATGGGATTTGCTCACACAAGCTCTTGGCTAAATCCTTATCCATTCGTCCTGAAATATACTAGCCAGAAATGCGATTGCTTTATAAAAAAGAGAACCATTTTGAAATATGAGTGTTGTTACTCTCTAGAGAATAATTTATGCTACCTCACATACGCGGTTTTGCATTCAAACATATGCTCATACATAATATTTGCTAAATCGTGGCTACTCATTAAACCATTATTTATTATGTATTAGTAATGTGATGTGGAATTTACATAGCTAAGTACGTACATACATATACATACATATGTATAGCACTTCACCTTTGTTTATATTTATTGTTATCAATCAATAATTTCTAAGTTCATATATCTTTAGTATATCTATACATGCACATACTTAGATACATATGTATGTGCCTTCATACGTACGTACGTCACAAATGTAAATTATTAAAGCTTTTTATTAATCATTTAATTTTTTTTTTATTTGTAGAGGCTATCAACGACTTACGTCAACGCATTCCCGAAATCGAAAATATTTTCGATGTACACAGCCGTATCGGCAATGGCACCTTCAGTACGGTGCTGCTGGGAACTTTGAAGAAGGAACGCGGTTTGCCGGAGCATATGCGACGTAAATTCGCAATAAAACATCACATACCCACCAGTCATCCGGATAGGATAATGAAGGAGCTGCAGTGCATGGCGAAAATTGGGTAAGTGACAGTGTTGGTGAAAATTTGGAATATTTAGTTTATTACGATACGTAAGATGGTCTATAAGGAATGTGTAGCAGCTCCTTAAATTGTCAGAATTTTAATTTGAAGACCTTCCTAGGCCGCCTAAAATGTTCAATATCGTTGGAAAGTCGTTTCTCCTTTTAAAACGGACTCGTGCAACTTTACCTTCTTAAAATAGTATTTATATTAAAAAAAAAAAACTATTCCTGTCTATGTTTATCGAAATTAGCGTCACTCGACTTTTTATTTTAGGCTCGTAATCATTTTTCTACAAATCGTTACTTTAACATCGAAAGGTCCTTTCGCATATCGTCGCTGAAATACAAAAAGCCGTAACTAAGTAAACATCCAAAATTCCTTTTTGATTGATTAGGATGAATTTCATCGAATTATAAATTCCCACATCGTTTTAGCAATTATAAATTTTAGTCAGTTTCGGTTTTTTACATTTCAGCGACTATGCGTTAAGCATTTTTATATTAAGGTAACGATATTTATGTATATTTTGTGACTCAATATAATCATTAGCTATAGAAGCTACAGTAGTGTGCACTGAAACAGGGTCAATAAATTCATAAAGTTTAAAAAAAAATATAAACGCTTATCCTTGCATCGGCTTTGCAATATACAAAAAACTTAGTTTTTCAAAACTTTAAAAGTGGTGAGAAATGAATAAGGCTCTAAAAATTTGAAAAAGCTGAATGCTGCGAAAAAATAAATTCGCTTCGAATAACTTAAAGCTTTTTGGAACTCTTCTATGTAATTAGCGACTTTTTCCATATTTTTTAGGAATTATATGAGAAACGTACGCCACTATTTTACTAAATTTGTAGATTTCCTTCTTGGGGATAAAGCGTATTGCAAAAAGTGTAATAATATGTATATGTAGATAATTTCAGTAGCCCGTTCATTTCTTTTCTCTCTCAATTTTTGTATGTTGTCGCACAAAAGGGAAATAATTCCTTTTTTTTCTACCAATGTATGGGCCTTTTGGAGGAGTTCTCCTAAATCTACTACTTTAGGTTATAAAGAAATTATATAAACGTGGTAAAATCATACTTCTTTAAATAATTCATGTAAGATTCATATCAAACCCATATGTTTTATTCCAACTTAAAAAGAATATTGCAATTCGCTTGCAAACTTATACATTCGCTTCAATTGTAAATAGGAAAAGCCCTACTAGAAGGCATGCAGAGTCTCAAAAACTTTGAAATTCTTAAAAACTGCATACAGGCATTGCTTTATTGCCTGGCGCTGTATATGTTGAGAATATAGATGGCACTTCTTTAATTTATGAGCCTACAGAGTCAGCATCCAAAGAAATATATCTAAAAATAACCACATCTTTGTTGTGTACTTCCACAGAATTTTATCTGATGGCTAATTTCGCAAATTCTACACAAAATGTTAGTCATATTTTCCATACATAATTATTTTAAATACATTTGAATGCTTCTATCAAGAAAATTAGAGCACGACCATCAAAAGCATTCGTACCATTGTCAAGAGAAATACGCTTCTAATTCTTTCTTTTTGTTTTTGCAACAAAAATAAAACTTGTAAAATATTGCCACTCACGCGCCCAAGCGCTGACGTCGTCAACAGCACATTAAATTATGGTGGGGGCTTATGACGTACATACATGTATTTCAGCAAAAATTAAAAATTCCTTTGCAAAGATTTTCGTATCGAAATAAATCCACTGCTAAAGTGCACGCACATGGCATATGGTATGTACATTTTGTATGTAAATATGTGTACCAGTTAGCAGGTATACATACATATATATCGTTACCTTAATATAGAAAGGCCCTAACTCATATAGTCGCTGAAATGCAAAAAGCCGTAACTGACTAAAATTTTTAATTGCTTAAAATGATGTGGGGACTTATAATTCGATGAAATACATCATAATCAATCAAAACAGGAATTTTAAATTTTAACTTAGTTACGGCTTTTTATATTTCAGCGACGATGTGAGATAGGACCTTTCTATATTAAGGTAACGATATGTAGTAGGTTTGTACACTGCCTCTACTTGATCGGGTGAAAAGGCCATTACTCGTATAGTTGACTGCCGAGCACTTCCTTTGCCTTTAGTGTATTTGTGGTACGCCTACGGATTCATTGCTGGCACGAAAATTTCGCAATTGTAGGCGCTGAGTATCTACATACATATGTATATAGGACAGTCAATCAATAAAGTTTAGGTACATCGATTTTTTTGCAATACGGGCAACTCTTTTCTAGTTATTTTATTTATCGCAACTTTTTTATAATTCTACAACATAAATCCCTAAAATCAGAGCTCCAAACCTTAGGCAAAATTAAAGTAAATTCTGCGAATTTTCATTAAAATATAGCACTTTTTAATTACACTCTTTTGAAAAAAGTTGAGTATGCAGTTGATTTTGTAGCCCATGCAATTTTAGTGCAATAATGTACATACAAGTCTGAGGTAGCTAGGACTTACCAATGATTTTTGACACATTTTTTTTGTTAAAGGAGTCGCTCATTTTCTCTACATAAAAAATTTTCGATTTTATTATTATATGGAGAAAATGAACACATTCAACAAAAAAAAAATTGCAAAAAATCATTGGTAAGCCCTAGCTACCTCAGACTTGTACATACATTATTGCCCTAAAATTGAATGGGCTTGAATAGTGCATACTCAGTTTTTTTTTTTAAGAGTGTAATTAAAAAGTGTAATATTTTGATGGAAATTGGCAGAATTTTCTTTAATTTGGTACAAGGTTTGGAGCTATAATTTTTATGGCCTTGGTCATAGAATCAACCATATTTTTATAAAAAAAATTGGGAAAAATAATATAATTAAAAGAGCAACAACCAACAGTTGCCCGTATTGCATAAAAATCGATGTACCTAAACTTAATTGATGGACTGTATGTACGTGCATGCTTCTGCGAATGTGCGTAGATTAACATCTGCTTACAAATGTACCCACTGAGTATACTGTGCATTCGTACTGGGTCTGGGGCTGTAACCACTGGTGGCGGCCGGCTTTCAGCAGCACTCATTCAATGCGAATTAACGTCAACATCAAACTATTTTCTAAATGCGCATGTTAAAAGAGCAACAGCCAACCTTTCCACCCCGTTGCGTCGTCCACGAGCACGTGCACACACCGCCCACCGCAATTAGAGCCGAATTGAGGGTGATTGTGTTTGTGCTGTTGCTGCCCTGTAGGATCTCGGAATAGACGGCAGGAGATTGTAAGTAGTCCAAAGTTTAGTCCAAGCACATGTAAAATTCTATTTACATTTAACATTGAATGCCCTAGGCTCGGTTGTTGTTGTTGTTGTAGCAGCAGTGCTCAACCCCCCAGATTTGTCATGTGTCGTCGTCTTCATCCTCCGACTCTGTGAGCCTGAGGCCGAGAAAGCGGGCTGCGTCCAATTGTCTGCTTCAGCATTACATTGTAACCAATTTTAGATAACAAAATAAAATAAAATAAAATAAAAAATTAAACTTGCCCCAGCTGCGATGCGAACCGGGGTTCTCTGATTTTTTAAGCGGATGCTCTCTCTACATGCCAGCGTCGTACATATAACTTCGTTGACTAAATGCCTACATATCAGTAAATGGTTAATTTTACCCATTGTCCGCTTTTGCATGACATTGTAACCAGTTTTAGATCAAAACTCATACTTTATGCATTTTTTGCACAATTCACCTGTTTTTCATTACATTTATTTAAATTTTTGGACTATCTTTGGTCTAGATACAAAGCTCCTAGACCTAAGATTGTATTTTTCGGGTAATTGCACCAATTTTTCCTTCAAGGTGGTGACTACACGGTCAATCGATCGCCACTGACGTACGAGCACTTGAGCACAATTAACATTGCAGACGTTGCTGCTGGCTTCGTCGTTGTCGGCTCGTAAGCACTTTGCGTAAATATCAACATACAATTGCCGTCTGGTTTGTGCCTGTATCGGTATCTGTATTGTGGTCGGTGTAACCTTCACCTTCGCTCCGCCGTTGAAGGCAATTGTACGCCAGCAAAGTGGCAGTTGTTGCTGTTCCTGCTGTAATATACTTCCAGATCAATATAGCGTCTCATTACCATGTCTGGCTCTTCCCTCTCGTCTTTCGCATGGCCGGCTGGTTGGGGTAGTGCTTAACGCGCGCGGTGTGTGCGTGGCAAAGCGTGCACTATCGCTCATTGCATGTACATATACTAGTTGATTAGATTCCACTTTGCTTTGTGACTATTTTGTTGCCTCTGTTTTATTCTTTCCTCTTTTTGTCGCTTTATTCATCTTTGATAGCTGCTTCTAAAAGTGGACGGAACGTCACAGCGTATCGACGACGTATGTACGTCACAAGCAAATTTATTTATATTCCGCTTTCAGTGCGACGTGATGAAAGGTTGGCTGTCGGTCTGACTTTCTGCCTACCTAGGGGTGGTAGGTCGGCAGCCAAAGTGTGCCGTTAACCATCAGACTGCACAGCGTCTAAGGTGCGCTAGTGAGTGGCGTGTTTTACGCTTTCAAATGTCAACAATTCATTTCAGATCTCATTTTTAAGCGGCTACACACTTGTTCCAAGTGCAATGATGGGCGGAATGGGGCGACCCCAACTGCTAAACAACTCACCCACAGCTGCATATCACACGGCAGGCGCTTATACTTACATACGTGAATAAAGTTCAAGATTGCTTTATTTATTTTTTATATTTACATACATACATATGAAAGATGTATGTGGAGCTGTTACATACATATGTTCATACATGCATCCCTACAACGTCAGTGAGGCGCATGTTTTTGAATGAGGCGCTTGGGCGGGTGCGGGAACGGCATGACGTCCGCTGACGCTTCCTCTATGAGCTGCCAGTCACTCGCTCAGGCTTCGTTGTGTTGCTTTTTTTGTTGGGTTTAATTTTATTCAACGAATTTTTATTTACGTAAATAACAGCGCGAACACTTTCTCGTCTTTCTGTCGATGATAATTGCCAATATAAATTTTTTGAGCTTTTCAGTGAATTGAATTTTTTGTTGTAAATTATTTCGCTTGACGCACTTTGCTGTTAATATTTAATCAATCCATTTTCTATGGCGGGTTTAACGATTTGTGGTTCAAGGAGAAAAATTGTTTTTTTTTTAGTAAATAAATTTGAAATGTATGAGAAAAAATTAATAGTTTTAATAAAATTTATGAAAAAACTAATAGTTTTAATGTTGTTTTTAAAACAAAACTTTTTCAAATAGGTACCTTTATTTCTGCACGTCTTTTAATTCACTAGGAATGTTTTATCTTTTTTTATGTTTCTCTTATTATTGTTGTAGCCACCGAAATAAATTTTCTTAATTTTCTCACTCAGTGAAAGCAATTTTAGGATAGCTTCATAGAACAGAAGCTGACCAGCTGGGTCACTCCTGGAAATACAGCAGCCACATTCAGACCATCTTTTGGGCAAAATGGTGGGTGCGGATTTCTATTCTATCGTTTTTCCGCAATTTTTTTATAAACTATGCTTCATACTACATCAAAAAACATTAAAAATATAATTTCTAAACTTTTTGCGAAACTCGGGAAAATTCAATAAATATTCATGCAAATTTTCAACTTTTTAACCAGATTTTTTAGAATTCCTTTGAGTATGCAGATTTGTAGCGCAATACATTTTATTGCAATAAAGTGGAAATTTGAAGTATCTAGGACTTACCGTGGATTTTTGACAATTTTTTCAGGCAGTCTCTTCCTTTAAAAATAAATGTTCGAAAATACTGTGTGTGGAAAAATGCTAAACACCTTCAAAAAAATCTCAAAAATCAAAGCAATTTTCGACTAACTTCAAACTTGCATTTTTTATACTAGAATTTATTATTTTATATTAATTTATTATTATTTTTTTTTGTTTTATTTTTTTTTTTTTTATTTTTTTTTTTTTTGTTGTAGGATGAACCATATTTTTATGAAATTAGCGGAAAATAGGAAAAAAGGAGCAAACCGTTCCTTTGATTTTGGCCACTTTGACAATTCTCAATTTATAGTAAACAACGCATGAAAAATTTTAAAAGCACTGATATTCCTATACTTTCGCTAAAATCCCAGTTTTTTCACATTTTCTTTATTCATTCTTTTTATAAATCATATGTATATTTATTAAATTTTAAACAATTAAAACTTGTTTCATATCCAAAATTTGACGGTGTCAAGCCCATTTTTCAAAAATTTGTCATAAATCTATTTATTGCTAAAGAATTATTGCAAACATCAATTTTAAATGAACTAGTAGTTACTGATTTATGGAAGGTATCGTACTTTTCTAAATTACCGTTATATGGGATGTGGGCATGGTTATTGTCCGATTTCAAAAATTTTCAGCCGTCTGGTTTGTTTTGGCAAGACCAACCACTGCGCCAACTGGTTACAGAGATATACATATGTAATTAGAAGCTAATAAGCTTCAGTAGTTACTAAAATATCGGAGTTTTCGTATATCCGCGGTAGGCGTGGTTATTGTGCGATTTTGCCCATTTTCTATCGTATATACAGACGGACGGACGGATGGATTTATTTTTTTTTTTTCATTTTCGTAATTTTCTCCATCTAGATTTTTGAAATAAAGCACTGTGCTGCAGTAGTGAGCCAGTCTTAAGTTCAGTTACTTAGAACTCTTACAGGGCCGAAAACCGAATACTCAAAAGATCCATTCCAATAATAAATTGGAAAGTCTATATCTATACCAGCGCTACATGTGCATATGTACATACATATAGACGGCAGGTTTATCAATTTCTTGAGAATACAGTTCTGCCTGCCTATCACATTTCATCACTCACTTTTTCCCCTTTTTCTTTTCAGCGGCACCGACAATGTCGTCGGCATCAACTGCTGCATACGCTACAACGAATCGGTGGCCTTCATCATGCCGTACATGCAACACGATCGTTTTCACGACTTCTTCAACAAAATGGAGCTGTCCGAGTTGCAGCACTACATGCGGAATTTGCTGATCGCCCTGCGGCACGTCCACAAATTCAATGTCATTCACCGCGACGTGAAGCCTAGCAACTTTTTGTACAACCGACGCAAGCGCCAATTCCTGCTGGTGGACTTCGGCCTGGCGCAACAGGTGCCCACATCTCATGTGTCGAACACGCTGGAAGGGGGCTGTGAACAGCCGCTCTCATTGGCAATGGGCTCGGAAGGCAAGCGTCCGCGCGACGGCGAAGACTCGGCGTCCAACAGAACGGCCGATTCGAATGGCAGCGTGGCGGCTGGTGACGCTTATGGCGGCTCAAAGCGTCCGCGTTGCACCGGGCCACATGGCGATCAAGAATTTACCGCAAATGCGACGCCCAATGCGCGTGTCGCCAACAGCTGCATAGTTGGCGGTTCGCCATTCAAGATGCCACTGAAGCAATTGAACGAGATCACTGCGACGGGCGGCAACAAGACTAGCGCTTTGGGCGCGGTTTCCAACCTAGCAATGGGAAGCGGCACGAACGCGACCAACCACAACAACAACGCCGGCGATAATGGCATTTGCGAGGCGCAGCTAGGACGGCAGGTAAAGTCCGCCATACTCGGAAGCTCGGCAAGCACCCGCCTGCAGCAGAAATTGCGTCAAAGCGGAGGCGGCATGCGCAGTCCCAACAGTGCCGCACAGGATGCTGCAGCCACCGGCTCGAATGCCGGCGCAGCACAGTGCATGGAGAGCTGCTTGGCCAACAAATACAACACCAATCGCAATATGAGCGTCACCAACGGCCCGAAGTGCGTGTGCTATGGCAATCCGCAGGTCTGCAACATCTGCCTCGTCAAAAAAGAGATGCACGCATCACGCGCCGGCACGCCCGGCTATCGGCCGCCTGAAGTGCTACTGAAGTATGCCGATCAGACCACTGCGGTTGACATTTGGGCTGCGGGCGTCATATTCCTCTCCATACTGTCATCGGTGTACCCGTTTTTCAAGGCGCCGAACGACTTTGTGGCGCTTGCTGAGATGGTCACCATATTCGGCGACAAGACCATACGTAAGACCGCCTTCATACTCGACCGCTTGGTGACGCTGAGCCAAAAGACGCGGCCGCTGGACCTACGCAAGCTGTGTGTGCGCTTTCGAAATCGCGTGAAATTCAGCTCACCAGAGCTGCTGAAGAAGTATCAGCGGCCGGATGGTACCTGTGAAGTGTGTCGCAACTGTGATCAATTCTACTTCAACTGCTTGTGCACGGAAACCAACTACAACACCGAACCGCTGGACGGCGATGACCCTTTCCCCGCAAGCGCCTACGATTTGCTGTACAAACTGCTCGAAGTGAATCCACATCAACGCATCACCGCTGATGAGGCGCTCAAACATCCCTTCTTCAGTGAAATGGCCACCACCAGCAGCAGCCAGAGTTCAAGTGTTACTAGTAACATCAATAATAATAATAATAATAATGTAAATAGAACGGCTATCTCCATAGAGAGCACACAGAAGAAGGGTGCACGTGATAAAGTAGAACCTTGAAGTTTGCGCAAATGACGTGGCAAATGTGGGGGGAAGGGGAGAGAGAAACCTAAAGAAACTGCAAGTTAGACAGCCCTCCAAAATGTTCGTTAATTGTCTGCGAGTTGCAAATTGTTGAGATTGTTTGTGGACCTCAGTCATACGTAGTAAATCATGAATACCGGTCAGCGCAGTATAGGCGCGCATGTGCCTGTGTTTGTGCAGTTACCGGACCCCAAATCGCCTTGTTAAATTGTACGACGATCATTTCGTATTCTGATGTATTTATTATGATTAGAAACTAATAGCAATCGTTTTGGCCCAGTCTAAATCGAAGGATGATGTCTGTAAAAATTTTACAAATGCGTTTGGAAATATTGTGAATCATAGCGTAGTAGTGTTTTTATGTAATATACTAGTATAAAATATATTTTTCAAAATCATGCAAAAATGCGATGATTACTAAGAAGAGAGCAAAGGGACCCAGTGACCGAACTCCTTAGCCGGCAGCTAGCCACTACGGAAAGTGGCATCATTTCGAAAAGTACCCAGTTAAATTGTAAATTACACGCTTTATTTGATGATTATGCTTTCATTTGTTTTTTTTTTCTTTTTTGTTGAAAATTTGCGCTTACACATAATTTTTAGTTACTTATAATTTATTTAGTATTATTACAGCAAATAAAAGGGTAAACGTTACAAATATGTATTTAGATTTTCTTTTTATGATTTTTTTTACAGTTTACTGTGCAATATTAAAACAAAATTATTAGATTAGAAATGTATATTTGTGTGTAATTTTGTGTATGTCGTGTGATTTAGAATTGATAATTTAATATAGAACGTACTAATTGAAATTAAAATTATTTGTTGAACTACAAAAACTTAGAGGTTTTGTTTCATAGTTCGTAGCATATGTATTTTTGTTATATTTTGCTTTATTAGACGGCATCGATACGCATCTGTACTATATATGTACATATGTACATACATTCGTCGTTTAAAGTACAATGCCGCATATCAAGATAAGCAAAACCTCGTATGGGAGGCTACCCAAATTTTACCTGGAGAGAGCAAAAAATGTCTTATTTCACAACGGTACTCTCTTTAACTCCAATTATCTCTACTTTAAATCTCTAAATATCGATATTTTGATACGAATGGATAAGGCTTGATGCCAGGAGTTTCCGGTGAGAAAATTTAATTTTTGGCACAAATGTCTGCTACGAGGTTTTGCAGATCCACGGATACGCGGGTTTGCGCTTTAAAGGACGATATGCTTCTGAGTAGAGATAGTATTTTGAAACCTATATTTAGCTTTCATTTTTAAACTATTATTGATGGAAATATCCAACATACGCATCCATGGATAAATGCCGAATTGGAACATAGTTGTGCAAATAAGGCATCCCTATCAATTACAGTTTGGAAATAAAAGAGACTGATGCCTTGGCTTGACAGGGCCAATAATAATCCTGGCTAATAAAAACCCTCTGTAGGAACTGCCACCAACATTAACATACCTGGAGCTGAAGACAACCATCATTGAATCTAAATCACCAATATTTATCGGCACCTTGTGATGTAGAAGCAACTAAAGACGGCGTGAGCTGAATATCCTCTGCTATCGAAACAGTTCCTCTTGGAGCACCACCTCCCCCAAATGATGCTCTTTTTCCTTCTTTTATTAGCGCACCTTAGCTGAGATTCTATTCCTAGTACTTTGCGTAGAAATACTTTGGCCTACATATTAAACATTTACATTTTTCAACCAATTATTACCAAGTGCGATTATTCTCGCGTTGCTTGAAAAAAGGTTAAAGTAATATTCCGGCAATTTTAAATCTAACGCACGTTTTTATTAACAGTTTTTACATTTTACAAATGAAATGATACATATTTTGTTAGTATCATTCCTTAGTCCCAAAAAGGAGTATTTCCATTTCCTCCACCTATGATTGCATTTTCTCAACTTTTCGCTTAGTTTTAGGCACTTTATCTTCCTCCAATTTTTCATCGACCCGTATGCGTTTTCCCTTTTTGACCTGCTCTTTTGTGGGTTGTGTTTCCATTACCCGTTTTTTTGGAGCTTTGTAGCTACCCTGTCCGGCAGCACGTTCAGCTTCCTCCACCGTGTATGGCTCCAATTCTAACGCCTTCATACGACGTTTGTGCACTTTGGTGCGAAAATGTGCTTGCATTGCATGATCGTCGATGAAGTATTTGGCACAGTGTACACAGTAGAATTGCGCGAATCCAGGCTGATCGAGATCCACCGGTTGATTGATGAGCTCTGCTGATTGTGTACGCAAATCGTCGTCAATTTGGTCGAGATCACGTCGCCGACTGCGCACACGCCAACGGCGACGTAGGTGCGTGTCACCGGAGTGCATTTTCTTGCGCTTCTGTACCATACCCATTTTGATGCAGCTCTTTTGAAGATTACAGTTGCACGGAACTAATTTGAAATGCGAAGTGTGGAAGCTAAATTGGAGGTAAAATTTCTAATTAGTTTAAAGCTTTTTATTTAATTGAAAAAAATGAGAAATTACCAAACTGCTATTTTGGACGACCACGAGTTTCTGTTTTTATACTGCGTACGCTTTCCCACACAAACAACAAAAACAAAATGATTTTGACATTTTCTTCCACATGATGTACGCAATAGAAAACGAAGAGAAGAGAAGGTGTATAAACTCTGAATGGCAACTTTTTCCAGCCAACAACTGGCGAAGTGTATTTCATCAAACCAAGTTTTTTTCATCACTATAGTTGCGTTCCAGATGCTTCACGATATTCACGATTTGCAGGAACAGCTGTTTTCTCCATTAATAAACCTTATGGGAGGTGGTCACCTGGAACGACTACCTGTAAAAACCTGCAAATCGTGAAGCATCTGGAACGCAACTTATTTAACCAGTACACCTACATATTTTATAAACCTTCAATTTCAAATAAAAAATTTCCCTACAAAAATTATTTGATTATGTATTATACACTCTTATAAAGTTTATTTGAAACACACATTTTCTTTTAAAATACCTTTATTTTAACAGCCCTATTTGCGTGCAATGACAAAACTCTCTGCTATAACTATTGTCATGCTTATAATCAATTGTCACGTTTAGGTGTACAGAGGGCAATTTGAAAGCTCTAACGCTGACAATTGCTATTATTTTTGTGGTGACCTATTGAGTACGTGACAACGCTAAAACACATGTTAATATTTTAAATTTTATTAATTTTGCCGAAAAAAGTTACAAATTTGTATTAATATGGTCACATATCAATATTATCTCAATCAAAGCTCGTTTTTTAATCACCCCGTTTACACAGGCAAATCTCAGATTATTCGCCGTCAAATTTGTTGTGCTTGTTATTCTCACATCTCAAGGAAAATTTATGTTTCTTCTCTGTGCCACCGTGATCACGTTTTTCTGCTATAATAAGCAATATAAATATATTTTAACTTAACATTTTATTAAAAATACCTTTACAAACCTCTTTTACTTGCTAGCGTACATTTTTGTTTACTTTTACATTTGGCATTTCTCCTCTCTTTCGCAAAAACAATCGATAAAACTAGGATGGACACCGAAAAGTTATCCATTTCGGTGTATTTTGTTTAAAAGAAATCCAGTCTGTTGCAGTGGCAGTCAAAAAGAATAATTCAATTGTAAACAAAGAACAGATGTTTCACTACAGAGAAACTTTCGCCACAATTGGCAAATAAAACGAGCTTTACTTATGACTACAGTTGATGACACGATAATGACACTTGACGGCTGTGACATTACACGATTAGGGCTGTAAGATAAGTTAAATGTACAAATTCGCTATCCAAGTTCTCCTTCTTTAAATTTATTTGACTCTGTTTACTGGGCAATCTCAATTTGGCTTGAGGTGAAAATGTTATTCACCAATTTTGTTAGTTATTGACAATTTCCACGCTGATTCGTTGCTGTCAGCTGTCGCTTTCGCTGCTGCGTAGTTTGTGGAGCGAGCCTAGCGCGGCAGAGTTGTCAATTGTTCGAAAAGCTTTCAAGTGGTTGGTTATGTGAGTTTTCCATTGTAGCTAAAACTTTAATTATTTTGTTAAAAGAGCTAAATAAGCATTTTTTGTTGGAATTATCGAAAAAATCCCCTAGGGTGCAAAATTTGATGCAGTGCCAAGCGTATATGTATGTCCGCTTAATGACAAAGTGACACGAAAGAGATAAGGGCTTTGGAGCCAAAAGTAAAATCGGTGCATAGTGCGAACGCTGCATGAAAAAATAAAAATCGCTAGCAAATGAAAATCAGCGCTACTTGAACATCTGAGAAAATTTAATTGGATTAAATAAGCTGCTGAACACATTCCAACAAAGTACATTCGACTGCTGCAGAAACCAACAGCGACCTAATTGAGCCAACTGGACATTAGCTGGCACAGCCATCAGCAGCTGTGTCTCCCTATTCGTCTTCCAGCGGTGATAGCGGGGCAAAAGCGGTAAGTTGCACACCACTCGTTTTATCTGTGATTTTATCATTACAAACTACTTATGTACTATTATCAGCAGCGCTTATCGCATTTTACAGCTATTAATACTAGGAGGTTTATAGATATACGCCATAAGCTATTTTAGTTTTGTTTTGTTCATTTACCGCTCATAAATATTTCTGTTGTCGATTTTATATGTTTTAATGATTTGGTGTCTACAGTCAACACAATTCCATCAATGCCATCTTCGTGGATAGGTTGGTTTTTCGAATGATGTAACTCATCAGCCAGCAAGGCAGTCACGCAGAAAAGCGAAGCGTTTCAGCGTTGCAATCTGCTTATTTACTTACCGTGCAGGTATGCAAAAAGCTAGAAATACACAGCAACGTGTCGTGGCATGGAGCGTTTCGTTGGGAGTAAAATCACATTGTTGCTAATCAACAACCAGTTTCTCTGTCAGGCGGAATTCGCATAAGCGCTGTGTCAATTATCGTTTGCAACCGCACATATGCTGCTGACTACTTATATTTGCACTTTTATAACAAACTCTGTGGCTTGCGGTGGGAAACGCAAGCTTAAAATAGCTGAGTGATAAATAAATTATTACAGAAAATAAACCCGAAAAGGTAGTTCATTTAAACTTTTTCGAAGCTGATAATGTAAGAAGGCATACAATGCAGAAGTCATTACATTGAACGACTTGCCAAAGATCTTGAGCGGCAATTTTCTTACAAGAAGAGCTGTCTACTATTTACAATGACGAACGTACATACACTGCAAATTTTTCACAATGCAAAAATTTTCATTCTAATATTTTTCCGCTAATTTCGTATAAAAATATTGTTCATTCTACAACAAAAAACATAAAAGTATAGTTCCTAACCTCTGTGCAAAACTCGCGAAAATTCAGCAAATTTTCATGAAAATTTTCAACTTTTTAATCTGATTTTTTAGAATTTTTTTTTAGTATAGAGAATTGTAGCACAATCAATTTTTTTATAATAAAGTGCAAGTTTTTTCACGCAATTTCTTCCATACAAAAAATGTTTTTCGAAAATACTTTATATGGAAAAAATGCCAACACCGTCAACAAAAAAATTCTCAAAAATCAACGCGATTTTTTACTAACTCCGAACTTGCACTTTTTTACAAGAATTTAATGAGCAGCAAAACTGCATACTCAAAAAAATTCTAAATGATCTGATTAAAAAGTTGAAAATTTTGATGAAAATTTGCTGAATTTTCGCGAGTTTTGCACAAAGCTTAGGAATTTTATTTTTATGTTTTTTGTTGTTGAATGAACCATATTTTTATACAAAATTTGCGGAAAAATATTAGAATAAAAATTGTTGCATATATTGTGAAAAATTTCCTGTGCCAATACTTTGTTCCGGCAGTGTTCATATTTTAGATACCTTCTGCTTTAGCGATTTCTAAATAATCCTTATTATGTACATGTATCACTCATTTACTGCAATCCTGTGATAACTCAAAAAAGCAACACTCGAGATAAACGGCTTTAAAACAGACATCCAAAAACATTATTTTAATACTTAGGATCAAAAAAGTAGCATTGTTTTAAGATACGGTTCTTTCGTCTTTGTATTATAAATATTAACGTGAAATATCTTTTTTCGTCTCGCAGGACGATTATTTTCAAATGGAAATTATTTACGCCTTCTCTTAATAATTATATTAATTTCAAGGCGGAAACGATTTACGTCTTTTCATATTCATTATACGGGACTTTTATTTTTCTCGTATCTCGGGAAATTTAGTTCAAGACGAAAATGATTTTATTTTAATAGAATTGGTACACTTATAGCCGATTTCTCGGCATTTTACGTAAACTTCTCCGAATGCAATTATTTGAATTTGATATTCTAGCATGTGACACCCTTTTCAAAAAACTAAAATCACGTAAAAGCAAAGCCCTTTTGAAAATCGGACGAACGATACAGATTCGATGACATGAACAATCGTGGCTTTAAATCTCCGAGCTCGATTAAGAAGGTTCATTTCAATAAAAGTCCCATAAATGATGTACATAATTATTAAGAGAAGACATAAAGGCAGTTTCACACGGTTGGTACATTTTTACAGATTTTATATTGGGCTATTGGAACAAAATAAAAAAATTGGGACGGCATTTTCTTTGTAGTAAAGTCTATACGGAAAAATATGTTCCCTTATTTTTTTATTTTGAAATCAAAAATATTTAGAGGTCGCCCAAAGCACCCAAAGTTGTCCATGTCTTTTATATGGGGAAAAACGACTTTTCGTAGAAATGGTATAGAATATAGTAGTTAGTGAGAGCATTACAATTCCGACTTTACTGTTTTTGGACCACCCTAATGTACACACATATGTGTAATATTTTTATATTTTAATTAGCAAAAATATGTAGATACTTATGTAAGTGAGTGAATTTTTCGGAAGTCAATTAAATTTGTTCGCAAAATCCTAATTTTCCACGGAAATTTTCGCTTGATTTACTTTGAAATTATTATTTTTTTGGTGGCGGAGTGCCGCCCCTACTTCGTTGAACATTTGAAATGAATACATACATATCGCTCATTTATTACAAGCTTTTATTTAACATCGCTTTGTACGTACATACACTTGTGATCAGCTAATTAAGCCAGCAACATTTTGATCAATTTTGGCTATTTTTCTTTTGTTTATTTATTGTTTATTATTTTTCAATAAAAATCTAGCTCATTATATAACAAACACTACATAAATTCAGATTTCAAACTTTGTGCAAAAGTTTCGAAAAATCTGCAAAGTTTTAGCTAGATTTTAAATTTTTGTATTCAGATTTTTTAGATTTTTTTTAAGTATACAGTTTCATTCCCCATTAAATTCTAGGGTAATAATGTCTTAAGTTGCGTTGATTTTTAATGTTTTTTTTCTGACTTCATGATGCATTTTTTTCCATACAAAAAAAAATTATCGAATTTATTTTGTATGTAATGCAGTCAGAAAAAAAAATTGCCCATTATTACCCTAGAATTTAATAAATTACTTAACTGCATGCTCAAAAAAAATTCTAAAAAAATCTGAATAAAAAGTTGAAAATTTAGCTGAAACTTTGCAGATTTTTCATAATTCTTGCACAAAGTTTGAAATCTGGATTTATATGGTGTTTGTTATATAAAGAGCTAGACTTTTATAAAAAAATAATAAACATTAAATAAACGAAAGCCAAATAGCCAAAATTTACCAAAATGTTGCTGGCTTAATTAGCTGATCTTACGTGTATCGTGTTTTCGTATTATGACATTCTTGCAGAAAAGGTGGTATATGTTTGTACACACTATAATTTAGCAATCAAAAGCAATAAACAATTCCGTACATATGTATGTATAATCACGAATAAGTGATTGTGTAAAACAAGTTATTTGGATTTTCTAAGCTAAAATTTATTTAAATCCTGTTACAGTGTTCGTGTATGTATGTATGTATGTACATACATATGTGTGCGCCTTTTTGTTTGTATACATATATGTATGCTAATATATTAGCAATACTTTGTTTCCAATGTGTAACTGGTTTCCAAGTGTTTTTGTTTACATACATTAGGGTGGTAAAAAAAAAAACAAGTCTAAAATGTTAAGCTCTTACGCCCTAGGATTCTTTTAAATGGAATAAAAAAAATCCGTATATTGTTAAAAAAAATGATATTTACAACTTCCTCAAAGCCCATAGAGTTTTCTATGTATTTTATATAGGCGAAAAACACCTTTTGGTAGAAATGGTATAAATTAAAAATTTGTTAAAGAAGTTAATTGGGTATTGTTATTGGAAGTCTCCCAAAGAAAAAAAAAAGAGTTTTCTTATCGAAAAATATTGATTTTCGAGAATTCTATAACATTTTTACGAAAAAGTGTTTTCCCCCCTTTAAAATATGTGCATAGAAAACTTTGTGGGCTTTGAGGCAGTTCTAAGTAAATTCTTTTTTAATAAAAAAATACTGGTATTTTTTCCATTTGGAAAAATCCTAGACGGTGGGAGCTTAACATTTTACACTTCATGCATGCATTTTTGGACCACCCTAAAGTACAGTAGAATCGCGAAAAAGTTAATCGCTCGGCTAGGTTAACCGAATTGCAGTGTTCATGTAACGCTCTAAAAAGTTAACTTTTCTGAGCTTATACATTTTTCTGAATTTCAAATTAATTTGTGAGTTGTGTACTGTTTGTGGGTTTACAAAATGTCAACAAAAAAGAAAAAGTCAAATTAAATCCAAGTTTATTTTTCGTAATGATGAAAACTAAGTCATTGAAATAAATTTAGCGTGTTTTTTCCTAAAAACTATGTTTATTATTATCTTTATTAAAATTTTGAAAAGCGCTTAGAAAAGTTAATAATTCGAAAAAGTTCATTACCCTTGGGACATTTCAGTTAACTTTTTCGAGATTCTACTGTACTTACATTTTAAAATTAAACAAAAACTACGGAATTTTTTCCATTTAGCAAATTCCTTAACATTATGCATTTTTTCTAAAAACTGTCACTCATTCTGCAACTCGTAATCCTAATCCCATAATGGGATAACAATGGGATCATTTTTTTTTTTTTTTTAATTTTTAAGTTAATGAAAAATTAACAAATTTCGTCAACGTAAAGAACCCTGACTGCGTCAAATCAAATGCTTTAATCAAAAAAGATTATATTGTAGAGGAAGAAATTAAATGCATAATTGCTACGATCAATTACTTTCGCGAGTTGATTGCTTTCGTTTACCTTAAAGTTTAATCAAACGTTTGGATATTCGGCCATGGCGTATGGGTAACATTATATCCTGCTCACATTTCATACAAAAAAAAAATCATTAGTTGTATTAGTTAGTGTTCATTCACTTACACAAGATACAACGAATACATAAAAGAGCGAATACCACGATTTAATTTTGATTGATGCATTTGATTTGACGCAGTCAGAGTTCTTGGCATTAAGTTGGTCAAAATTTAATTAGTTTTTCATTAATTTGAAAATTCGACTAAAAAAAAAAATTCCCATTGTTATCCCATTATCGGACTGAGTGCAAGTGTTTTAGAAAATATTTTCAAGCAAATCAATAATCAGTACATGTTTTGTTGGAATCAACTTAAAAATTGTACAATAATACTCCGAGTGTATTTTTACTATTAAAAATAGCTTCTCATAAAAATGCAATCGTCATGTGACAACATCAAGGCGCACGCCAGAAATCGGAGGAGAAGCTCGGCCAAACACTAACATATTTTTTAAGCGCCAATCTATTGTTAAAAAATTTGAGTGTTTCTTTTTTTGCAAAAATCCAAATCTTGAAATCGGTTGGATAAAAAGTGTAGAAAATCAGGAAGCCCTCACTCAATTAATACTATAACATAACAAATTATAACAAATCGAAAATGCAAAGCCAAATGGTGCCCGAATTGGTCTGGAATGGCCACATACATATATGTGTATGTATAGAAATATCAGTTAAGCTTTTTTTTTAAATTATTGTTGAATGCGGAACTTAAAGCTGAGATTTGTAGATTTTGTTTAACAGAGTCGTTGGGAATAAAGTTTAATTTTTTTATCATTTCCTTTTTACATACAGTCATGTGAAAAATAATAGGAACACGATATTTTGATAAATGTTAACTATTTTTGATTTTTTGTTTAATTTTTAATATTTAAAAAAAATACACAAAAACCATCTAAAAGCATGTTCACATTATCGTAATTTACGGCATTTTTGTAATTTATAAGCAAACCATGCTAAAATCAAGTAATTTCGCTTGTTAAAATCTGACAAAATGAAGAAAAAAAAATTTTCATTTATTTTAGCCCCCATTGTTGAGGAAATTAAAAAAAAAATGCCTAAAAGTATGCAACCATTTGTTTTTTGAAATCAAATACAAGCCACTTACTCGTACGTATACGCGCTATACAAATTATCAAACAAAATGTGAACTTACTTGATTTATGTGAAGTAATTTGATCGAAACAAAGTAATTTGTGCTGTAATGTGAATATAGTTTAATGGCCTTATTCATAAAAAATAGAGTAGCTTTATAAAAGGTTTATAAATTGAAAAATGTATGAAAACGTCAATTTATAAAGCTCTTTAAACCTACTTTATTTTTTATGAATAAGGCCATAAATCTAAATTTCAAACTTTGTAGAAAAATTAGAGAAATTTTACAACAGCAAACTTTTTATTAAGAACTTCTAAAAACAATTCTAAGTATGCAGTTTTATGGCCCATTAAACTCTAGATCAATAAAGTGCAAGTTTCCAGTGGCTAAGAATTCGCGTTAATTTTTAATATATTATTTTTTTGCCGATGGTGTTATTATTTTCCTCCATTTCGAATATATTTCGTATTGAAAAAAATGCGGGACACCTTCCACTTGAAACCCGCACTTTGTTAAGCTAGAATTTAATTAAAAAGGAAATTTCGAAAAAACTCAAATTTTGTAAAAAATACCATTATATTTCTACTTCTAAAAAATTTCTTTTGTTCAATTGTTTTTTACGTTTTTTATTATCCTTCAGACATTGATTCCATTTGGTTTTGTTTGAGTTTCTTTACTCAAAATACTTTTACACGTTTATAACTTTACCCTTTAAATCTGTCATAACGTTGTGCTTGGGCGAAGACCACATTCCGACTGAAAATAAAGAGGGGACTTGGGGTACACGCCGTTACTGGGTACGGTTTTCGCTTCTTAGAGGATCCCTTTAGCCAACTTAATGATGAAAAAGTCCTATATAGAAACTTTATTTTCAGTTTTGGCCGCACTGTGCGGCGGGTTACTTCTAACATCCACATCTGATATCGGCGTGGTGGTTAAGTTTGGCTTTCGTTTCTTTTTTTACTAATTGTCTCATTTAGATGAAGCTGACTGGATGTATTCTACTATTTGCGCTTCAGCTACTTCCCCTATCTGCGGTGATAAGAATGCCATTGATTAGAGTGAATAACAAATACTTTTTAAAAACGAGCGTGACTCTTGTAACGGAATTCCTAGAAACTGCATTCAAGATAATTTTGCTTGTTTCGTAGCACAAGGTTATCCATACTTAAGAAGAAATATATGTATATGTACATACATATGTACATATTTTATCATGTCAAATGAAACAACATTCTTACATATACATATATATTTTAAATTTACATGATGTTTGGTATCCAATGTCAATGGTCGCCAATGTCAATGTCAAATATGTTAAGGCCATCATCTGCCGAACATTGATTGACGCATAATTAAGCAGCAAATAACCGCACTAATTACTGTCACTATCAGCTGTCAGAGTCACTGGCCACTAATTAATAAATATATGCATACATACTTAAATAAATAAATAATAATTTAAAAAAAAAAGCCGGCAAACGCACTGCCACACACTCGCGCGCGCAAGTTGCCTGATTCACGAACTTAACCATCGTTAGCGGCAGCAAGCCTAAACCACCAGTTGCTCTGAAACAGCTGTAGCTTGCATTACAATTAACTCTTAATAAAAGGCCGATAACAACAAAAATCAAATACTGAAAGTAAAGTTTAAGATACCATAGGTGGAAATTGCGGTGCAAAGGCTTGCATTTATTATGATTACTGATTTGTGTGTAATTCTATACGAACATGGGCATGCGCGCAGCTGCATTGCACGATTATGCTTAACTGAAAAAAAAACAAAAAACAAATAAAAGCGTAAAAAATATAAGCGGCTTTATTAGCATACGCCAGGCGGCGCGCCATGGAAATACGATAGCAAATCGGCTGAAGCGCACTAAAGTCACGTTGTAAAAACGGAATGCTCAGCTCAGCGTGGCTATTGCAACAGTTGTAGAATACAAATACATACATACATATGTATGTACATAGCAGTGCAAAAGTGGGTGTGTGTGTGGGTGGCAGCAATACCCCCCCACATGCAGCCGCAGTGTGTGCTCCATGCAGCAGCGTGCTTGGCCTGCCGAAAATTCGAAAGGAAACTAGTCCAGTAATTTTTCCGGTAAGTTCAGCAAAATCAGCAGAATTTTTATATTTTTTTTTTTAATATTGCTGAATCACCAGCTATGTATACATATATGCAGTTAGTATGGCTCTAATGGCCGACTCTACCAGCTGTGGTGAATTAGTCCATACTACATTCGTACATACATATGCGCGGGCTACGGTTCGTATGCGCAACATTTTATGGGAACTGTAATTCAAACGTCTCCACTACAGCACTCAAAGCAACTTAAATTGCGCTTGCATCAATTATTTATTGCACAATTCTCCATTTGCTGTGGCTTGCATTTTTTTTTCAATCCCCCAGTTTTGCTGTCTGACTATCTAAATAGTTTCCTTCAGTTATTAGGCACCTTTGCTGTTTCTTGTATTTATTTCTCATGACATGACTGCTGGCTGTGCTTCGTTAGAGACTGGCTCATTTCAAGGCAATCCAGTTGGGCGCTGCACAAAGTCACGCTGCTGGCTTCGATGGTAAATGGTTGGCAGCGTCTAAGATTTTACTGCTTTTTGCCGTTGTGCTTGTACAGCTTAAAATGGTAGCTAATGAGTGGAAAAAATAAATGAGATTAGCTTACAAAATGCATTTTAGGGGCGTGTACACCGACTGATGTTGGTACATATGTGAGACAACTTTCGCTTTTGAACTGACGGTGTAGAATGCCCTACATTTTCATGTATTGCTTGGCTTGAGAAATTTTTGCGAAGTGTTGCAAGGTTGCAGTAGTTAATTGTGTTTTCTATTTTGTAAGAAGCATTTTTGAAAATTGATATAAAAGGATGTAATTTTTCAAACCAGTGTCAACCCGAATTAATGCAGTTAAGAAATAAAACCGTTTCAAAACTACACATTTCGATTGATACCCATTTTGTAAAACATTATTCATTTAACTTACTGAATAATTTGGTGGCAACGCCTTCAAACACGCAAAAAAAAATCTAGAAATTCGCTTAACACTTTCAACTTGTGTATAATTTAATTTAATTTAATTTTTCAAACAGGTGGCAACCCTCATACTACACAACTACATACTTCTTAAGCCTCTTTTGTCCGACAACCATATTTTAATGCACATTTTAATTAAATAATTCCCTTAATTTATAATAAATAATTAGCGGTGATTTGTCTAAAACCGATCACGCAGCAATACTCGAATGGTGTAACAGCACTTGCGGCAAAAATTAAAATTACTAGTTTAGCACGAGTAAGTTGAAATTATTTGCAATATTTCCGTGGCCATTGCCCTTGCAGTTTTAATTTCCAAAAGAGATTTCTACAAACCTGTGCAAAGGACTTTTTGGATGTTTACATGGGAAAGTGCACCTGAGACATCAAATTTCAGATTTAAATCCCGAATAAAGAATACCAAAATGACCAAAAAATCTTTAGGAAACTCCCAAAAACAGTGCCGAGAAGCGTGGAAAAAAAATCACAAAATGGCCGACATAAAATACGAAGAATCCCAAAAACTTTCCGAACAGAAAAAAATATCTAAACGCACCTAAAAGTCCCGAAAAAAATTCCGGAAAGCTCTGAAAAAGCCACGAAATGTCTGGAAATAAATGAAATCCCGACAAATGCATGTTCATTTTGATTTACCGCCCCTAGCTAATAGCCCACAGTGTCTATTGCCATAAGATTTTGTAGATCAAGAAGTACAGAAAAAATCTGATTCATAGTATAAAATTAGGTGCTTCCAAATTAAAAGTCTGACTCGAATTTCCACCTCTTTAACCGTTGGCGACTCTTGTAACTTGAATAAGGGCTACAATTTACGTATATTTACCTGGAATTTCTGGAGCCCCGATAGAGAAAGTGGACCTTTCCAAGTTGTGGATGTCCTCAATAAATACAAGGCTGGCATCCCCATAGTACAAGAATTACTTAACGAAAGATAACACGGAACCGAGAAGAGCATCTACAATATCGAGCTATCGGGACAAGAGGAAAGAAGAGGCATGCGATTTCAGAACGAAAGAAAGAGCGGTAGAAAGGCTTGATTGCGGGAGCTTAAAATGCTAGGACACAAGAATATATATGTATAGCCTGAAGTTCTGCCAGAAAATAAGGTAGCAAAAGAAACGTTTTTTTTTTTTAAGTCGGGAATACAATGACAGGCATTTGAAGTGCGCGCACTTTTCAAATTCGGCATTAGAAAAAAAATTTAGATAATGAGTTTGTTTTCTAAATTGAAGGAATAAATCTTCTATCAAGTAAAAAAAAAGAAAATAGCGGTTACCTATATATTTTTTTCTGCGAAGAAGAAATGCAAACAAGCAAACAAAACCCACTTCAATTCTCATATAAAAATTTAAGATTATCGTAAATTTATTCATGATCCGATGATCGGATGTAAACCAAATTAATATGGGACCACCTGTGGGGTATCATCTTTCTTTTAAAAAAGGAATTATCGGTTAACGTGGTCCAAAGCTATGCGGTAACATACATAAAAAAAATATTCCGACGAATTGACAACCTTCCCCCTTTTGTGAAGACGGTTAAAAAACGATTTTCACTCACCGAAAACCATGACGAAATTTCAAACCCATACACACTCTTCAGGCTAAATCACCTATTTCTTTAACCAGTCGTGCTTTAAACATATATTAAAAGCAATCTCATGGCATTCATAATGGCAATTTAAAAAATTGGCAAATTTGCACCATCTTGGCAAATAAAAAACTTTTGAATGGGAACCAAATTTTTCAAAGCTTTCATTGCAATCAAATAAGCGCTGATTAAATCAGCACAACATGAGAGTTTTTAAGAAAACAATTGGCACACGACCAAGCCAGACGTGCTCGAATCCGCTTTAAATGGTGAAAGTGATGCGTTGACCGCGTTGTGAATGTATCAGCAGCAGCAGCAGCTACAGCAGCAAACAACAAAAGCTCTACATAAAAATAATATGTAATAATAATCCAAAAAAAAACAGCAATAAAAACTAGTTAAAGCAAGCGCTTGTGTATACTGTATGTATGCTATATTTATGTGTAGCAAATACCTGTGGTCAAAAAAGTAGCACCTCAACTTTTTGACCAGTTTTCTTTTGTTTATTTAATGTCTAGCTTTATATAACAAACACCATTATCATTATTATTAGGGCATACATATATAGCGCTACGACAAACACCATACAAATCCATCAAGATTTCAAACTTTATATTCAGAATTTTGGGAAAACTTTTAGGTATGCAACTTTATAGCCCCTTAAATTTTATACTAATAAAGTCAAAGTTCATACGTAGAATACAAGGTTACGACATATGGCGTAGATGGCTCAATTCTTGGAGTTGCCAGATTCCTAAAAGATTATCTTATAAAAATATACTATTTTAGTAAAAAAATGCGTCATTTTTTATTTTAAATATGAGTAACACTGATATACATATAGCGTTTGACAATTTATTTTTATACTAAACTTAAAGGGCTAAAAACTGCATACGAAAAGTAATTCTAAAAATTCTGAGTACATATTTATAAATAAGAATTATAAATTCGTTGGAATATTTTTTTTTATGTATGTAACCGCATAACTTTGGACCACCTGAACCAATTTCGATAATTCGGAAATATGGTACCTCAAGGGGGGTCTCATTCTAATTCGGTTTAGATCCGATCATTTTATCATGAAGAAATTAACAATGCTCCTAAATTTAAATATGAGAATTGGATAATGAAATTTAATTAAAATTTAATAAACAACAAAAAAAAAATGTCAAAACTGGTCCAAATGTTGAGGTGCAAATGTAGTCGCTTGCAAACTGCAACTGTACTATGTAATCTCAATAAAAAATAATAAAAATTAAATAAATAAAAATTGTCAAAACTGGCCCAAATGTTGAGGTGCATTTTTTTTACTGGCACTGTAAAGAGCACTGAAGTCGCTTGCAAACTGCACACGCTTGTCAAACTTGGCTCTAAAGTTTCGCAAACGCCTGGGAAAAGCATTTTTATTTAAGTATTTGTTTGTGTTAGTTGATTTTTGCGAAATACATAATTTCTTTCACAATTTGTAGTTAGTTTGCCATAAGTAAGAAAGCGCTCATGTATATAAAATCTAATTTGTACTCACTTATTACTGATGCTTAGCAGCAGTTATTTGTTTCTTATTTTTGCATTTAATTTTAGTTTTTATTAATTCTTAACTCGCTACATGCGCTTGTCTGCAATCTCAACTGCAACTTTGTTTACGAATAATAAATTTGCGTATGTACATATGTATATATGAATGTGTTGTGTGCTGTAAAGTATGTACTTGTAAGAACACTTGTTATCATCATTAAATGATGGCTGTATGCTAGCGGCGACTTTCTTATCGTTTGCCTTCATAAATCTTGAAAAAAAGTACGGTTTAACCCGCACTCAGTGTCAACGCGGCAATGCGCTTTCGTTGCAGTTTTTTTGTTTTGTTTTTGTTTGTAAAATATTTCAAAATATAATTCTCAGTTCGTATTCAATGTCCAATTAGTTTACGCTCTCAATCTCCAAGTACTTTGCATATAGCCTTATTAATTGAAGGATTCAAGTATAGTACATACTACTGCATATTAGTATGGATTTAAGTACATATTTATGTAGTATGTACCATGATAAAAACATAGCAAGGTATAACCGTTCTCTCAATTTGTCGGCCATGATTTTTTTTTTGAAGTTTGCCAACATTTTAAAATCATATAAAAGTGAAAATAAAAAAATGAAATTGTTCGAAATTGTTGTTGCTTGAGATTGAAAATGAAAATGTGTGTGTGAGATTGTGAGTAAATTTAAAAATGAAATTGTTTGGAAACGTCAAGAATTTTAAAAGTGACTCTCAGCGGTTCTACCTTACTATATTTTTATCATGGTATGTACATTAGACCGTACCAAAAAAAAAAGGTTCGCCGCACACCCCCAAGGCGAAAGTATTTGCACAAGGCAATTTCGGAATTTTCTGTAGTATTTACCCACCAGACTTCAGATCTTATTATCCTAACGTACCACCCTAATGTCAATAAATCAAAGCTCGCCAAAAGTCATTAAACTTTTGCTAATGAAGTAAATTCATTATTCCAGTAGAACTATTTAAAAAAAAAAATTGATTGTCGAATGCATGTGGGTGTCACCGAAAAATGTTAAAGGTTCGACCAAAAAAAGTCTTGCGAAAATATTTTAGGCTCACGGGTGTACGGCGAACTGTTTTTGTTCGCTTGTAAGGTTGTACGGTTTCATGTATATTCATACATATGCATGTATATATATTTGTGTATTTGTGAATCGGTTAGCCTCCACTCTGCATTCTTTCTTGAGCGCAGCACAAAACTTGTGTGCAACCGATAATTGAAAATTCTTGTCCTTGATCATCAGCAATACTACCCATCAGAATGTTCAGAAGAAAGCATTTTTACAAAAGTAAGGAAAAAAACCAAATAAATATATACTGAAAATAATAAGAACAATTACCGTTATTGGCTGTCTCCCACCTTAACGACTTGCGCTTTAGTTTTATTCGTATTTACTCGTAGTTTTATTTTTCTCTTGTCTCCACTTAAGCGCTACGAAGCAGACAACGAAGAAAGTATGTAGGTTGGCTTGCAAATTTTTCCTTTTAAGCGGGTATTCCGACATTCTTATTGTTCAATTCTTCATAAAAAAGGAATGTTTATGATGTGCGAATATTTCTTAAACCGGCTGAAAGCCCAGTGGTACTAAGAATTATGCCGATTTTGTTCGTTATTTTTCAATCAAGAATTGGTTGTTCCAAAATCTGAAATGACATCTTTGTTAAACAAATTATTTGAGTCGAATTCGACCTCTTAACTTACATTCTTCGAGGTTCTGGTACAATGAGAGTTGAGAGAAAATGTACAAAGCGTAATTATTTGAGTCTAAAAATAGTAATATTCATATTTTACTCAGTGTTATGAGGCTCCTAGATATCTCATCCGTATAAAATTTGACTTCTTCTTTTTGGAACCAGAATATGAATTTCTTTGACCTTGAATCAATTTCAACGAATACTGTGCAATACTCTTCGCCGTTTTCGATTGTGGAAAATCGGCTGCTCATAGATTCTATATTGTCTTTCCCTTGCTTTGCACGTTTAGTTTATCTACTTTCTTTGAAAAATTTTCAGTGCTTTAATCTTATTTTTGCATAAAATAATTTTTCATAAGCAAAAATGGCGGCAATGAATAAATAAGCCTACTTAAGTATACATATGTTGTATATATGTATGCGCATATGTGTATTTTTAATCTTTTTAACCGAGGAGAAGCGGTGCGTCTGACTTATGAAGGTGGGTTCAGGGAATTCTGTAGCTGTCGTTGTTGAAAGAAATAGGAAAAAAGTGCAATTCTCATTCACATCACATTATTTTTTTGCGTATGTTTTCGTTTGCTTCCTACTTTCTTTCCTTTGTTCCGTTCTATGTACATCGTTGCCGTTTTTGTTTTTGTTTCTTCTTTCCAGTTGAATCGTCAAAGTGCAATAATATTTCTTGCCTATTTGTCCGCCTGTCATTTGCCAACCATTGTCGTCTGCTGAAATGCTGTGTTTTGATTGCAAATTTGTGATTTGAGCTGGCGCAAAGTTCTCTGGATAAGCCTTGGCTAACTGAGGATGAAGGTTAGAGTTCAAAGGTACAACTAGTTGATTGTGGGACAGTTTGACAATGATTTAACATCGAATGTGTACTTTTTTGAGTAAATATGTACTTAATTTGCTTTAATTTCGTTCGCCAACATGAGTTATTGTATAATTCTCAACTAGTTTACGCCATTTATTTTATACATGTTTTGCTTAAATGGAATAACTTTTAACTGTCTTAAGATCAACAAATTTTTGAGTACTCTGACGGTTCTTCTCTACCTTTTTTGTTTAATTTTTCTGGCTCTCCTAAAAAATGTTGCAATCAGTCAATTAGCGGCTTAGTGTTCTCTAATTTCCGGGTCTTGGCAGCTATTTTAGTGAGGGTACCCTCAAAGCATCCTTCCGCAGGTTTCTGTACCTAACCGCATTGACCTTAAACTTGGCAATGGCAATCACTTCATCAATACTTAAACTCATCAATGTATGTAGGTTTGTCTTTGCCTTTTTAGTAGAATCATAAAGCAATGCGCAATTTTAATTTCTCTCCAATTAAAATCGAATGAATACCAAGAATCAGGCAAAGTCTTTGCTCCACAGCAGATGACTTGCTGCATTTCATATTCCCATATTTGTCTTCTTCACTCGAACACCTGTTGATGTGAATGTTGTCTGTGGCTGTGTCTGACTCTGTTTGCCGGCACAAAATAAAAGTTTGCAATTTCTTTTGCAATACATATGTATGTGTGTATGTCAATTGTCGCCTTGAAGTGGCTGCGCACACCCAAGCTAAACTATGTATGTATGGATGTACATACATACATATATATGTACATACATATGTAGCTATTACGTGTATTTGATTATACAATATAGATTTTAATTACTCGTGCCACACTGCGTATACGCAACGCATTACGTGCATGGAGTGTGCAATCAGCAACACTCGGAGGACACTTTAAGTAATGGAGTTGTGCGTGTATTTCTAGTTGGGTAACACACGCTTATGTGATCATAGACACATAGACACGTACTTCCATATGTACATATGTATGTACTTAGAATAATGTATTCAAAGATAATTTCCGCATTATGAATATGCTTAATTTAACACTCGACAGCTAGGTTTTCCTGAATTACTATTTTAGTTGCGGTTTTATATAATTTATGTTTCGTGTTATTTTGTTTTTGATAGTACGGAAATTAGCTCCAAAATATATTTACAAAATCTCCTTTAAATATGCTTATGTAAATTTGAACGACGCACGGTGATATTTGGTGCAATAACATAAAAATTTAATTTCAACAAAATTTATTTACTTTCTCGAAAACCTCGAAATCTGTCAAGAATTTGTAAGAAAAACATAAATTGGAATTTAGAAGTTTCTAGTGTTTTGCATTTTAACAAAATCCTCTTAAATAATTGTATATGTATGTACATTTATAGCCTATTTCCAATTAGTCTTAACTGCATAAACTGCACATCAGTAAAATTTTTATCAAAACAAGTAATATTTAAGCAAAAAATGCATCCAACTTTAATGGTCATACAAAAATTCAGGAATACCGTTCATTTCTTCATGATCCAATGATAGGAACTAAACCAAATTATTAGGGGACCACCCTTGAGGTACCACCTTTTCGAATTATCAACAACGGTACTATCTTTATTTTATTAGGTTTAATATTTTTTTATAAAAGCCTACAACAAACATCATATAAGTCCGCTTTTAAAATTTTGAACCAAAACTATAAAAATTCGAAAAATTTTCACCGAATTTTCAAACTCGGTTGGGTATGCAGTTTTGTAGCCTATTCAATTTTAGTATAATAGAGTGCAAGTTTCAATTGGCTACAAAATACCGTTGATTTTTAAGAATTTTTTTCGCTCACGGTGTCGCGCATTTTTTCCCATACAATGTGTGCTCGACAATTTCTTTTATATGGAAGAAATGCCTAACATCGTCAACAAAAAAAAAAAAATTGTCAAAAATCAACGGTCTTTTCTAGCCACTTGAAACTTGCACTTTATTGCACTATAATTGAATGGGCTACAAAACTGCATACCAAAAATTTTCTAAAAATTCTGAATAAAAAGTTTAAAATTTGGTGAACATTTTTCGAATTTTTATAATTTTTGTTCAAAGTTTAAAAAGAGGATTTATATGATGTTTGTTGTATAACTAAATAGGCTTTTATAAAAAAATATTAAACATAAAATAAACTAAAGAAATATTTAGCAAAAATTCTTAAAAGTACGACGAGTCTATTATTTCTGCCGCCAGTGTATTTTTCAAACTTTTGTGAGAGCAGAACACAGATTTGTACATACATATGTATGTAAATATTCAGTTGTAACATCACGCAATTGTAGAATACTTTTCCATAACTTTTTACTTTGTGCTCGAAATATTTGTCCCGCAAAATTTGTTACAAACATTCCTAGGCAGGGAAAAAAGATGAAAATATGCGACTATTTTTGAAGTAGAAGTTGTTTTCAATGGATTATCTTCAGACTCAGAATTCGACCAAGCACAATGCAGTGCATAGCATCCGGAAGGAGCTGAACTGCAAAGCGTACCTTTGAAGGGATCAACTTCCCGTCACATATGTGTGCATCTTCATACATATGTGCTCCCAGATTTGAATCACAAGCGTCCAGATTTAAGAATAAAAACCGATTCATTGGCACGCCATTTTTATGAACTTTTAAGGCATCAAAATACCGAATACGGTACAAATAAGAGACATTAAAAGAAATACAGAACATTTGGCTTCCCGTATTTAATATACATATAAAGTAACAGGACGGTTGGTCACCGTATGTATAGTACTCGTACATAAAGTAAGTAAATTTAGGGACTTTTAAATCAAATTTACTTTGAAATTCGAAAATCACTTTCTTGGGGTTTTTTTGCTGCAATATACTTTTTCTCATGCTGCTACAGTTACTAACAAATATACACATGTAGACTTACTTACATACATACATATATATTTTCCACTCCGGCTATCTCATTAGGGGCATTCTCTGAGTCTTGCAAAGCCCTTGCACGGTGCACAGTTTGCACGATTGCACGGTAAAAACCGGTTTTCGTATGGGACACCTTTGCAAACCGTGCCATCCTTGCACCTCGCAGGCTTTGCAAGACTGCGAGAATACCCCTATTGCCTTTGGGAAAACCATTTCACTTTCAACCGCTGGCAAAGCAAATCTACACACATTAATTCGTTTTTGCTGTTATCGTCAAATGAAGTTAGCTGCGGTTGTGTCTACAGCGACACGCCGATAACAACAAATTATGTGGAATTTCGTAATTTATCAAACAACAATTATCTTACCCACATACAAATGTACGTACATACATATGTACGCATAAAAATGGCGTGGCACACCACATGCAGAGTTTGATATTCAAAATAAATTAAAGCAGCAAAACGAAAACAAAAGAAAGACAATTATGTATGTACATACAAAGCGAATACCACAAAGGCCATGAGCGATAAAAAAGTTAGACAACACATTTTCGCCTATCACATTTTCGTTGGCCAGCTTCTGTCCCACCGCTCACTCACTCTGCTCTCATGTCAATGTATTGCAAACCACTGCGGTAGTTTTGAGTAGCAAAAAAAAATATATATATTTTTCAGACACTTTATTCAAAATTGCATTC